>NW_004524604.1:16192809-16194662 GCF_000260255.1 Octodon degus | reverse complement strand
CTGTCTAAGCTTTGCTCATACTTGTGAATGTGTGCGAAGCTTCTTACTCTTACCTTGAATTCTCATTGAGTATAAATTCTTTCAGTTGATTTTCCTCTTTAAAGAATTAGTCAACTGTACCTATTTAAACTTCAGTCAGCATAAAATAAATCATGTAATATTTAATCAATAGCCTAGGCTGCCAGCATAGAGAAAATTGCATATGTGTGTTTATTCTTAATTGTAGAATTTGGAAGATATGGCTGTTTGCAATTTACAACAGACTGCATTAAAATCATTACTAAAGTGCCCTATTTATCTTTAGATTTTGAAGTTTAATTATTTTTCCTCTTGCTCATCATTTGTCACTTTTTAAAAGTCTAAGTGTATTTCTGTTTTTCTCTCTGTGTCAAACTCTACATCTTTTTTTCTTCTGTTTTAAAATGGTGGAATTAAGCCAGGGATTTAGGTCAGTAGAGCAGTTCGTGCCTGACAAGCATGAGGACCCAGGATCGATTTCTGGTACCACGAAATAAAAACATGTAAGGATGGAGCTACTGCAATTGAATAGTAGGCTATGTGGATCATGGGCAGGAAATCATATGTAGGCAATGGGAGTCAGACACCCTCTGTGGTGAAGAAGTAAGAAACTACCAAAGGCCACTCAGCATGAAGATTCCTTCCTCCTGATTAAAAGTGAGGGTTCTCTTTGGAAAATAGAGAGAGTGGATTCTGGGTTCAATAAGGTTTGTAGATGTCTCCAACAGAGAATATCCAGGATGCAGAGTCAAAAGTCCAAGAACACTGAGGAAGAATCTTTTCAGAAGAGCACAGTGGTGTGAAGGAGAAGGTGGACTCTACAAGGAAAACTCAGGATGGGGTGTTAAGACTGAAGGGAATGAGGAGAGTGTCCGTGTAAGTAGCAGGGTGGTAATGTTGACTCATCACACAATTACTTAGCTTACGTGGAGACTGTGCTTGTGTGAAAAAGGAGAAAGTACTGTGCCTATGCAAAAGAGGAGGGAAAGTGCCAGATAGCTCAGTGGACTAAGGGCTTGCTTAGGCAGGTGCATGGGCCAGGGTTTGATCCCTGGCACCACATGCCATTCTGGCCCTGCCCTCTGGTGCACTGAGCTGGCGATGCAGTCTGGGCATGGTGGCGCATCCTGTAATCCCAGCATTGGGAAGGCAGAAAACAGGAGGATCACTACAAGTCTAAGCTGCTTTGTGAGACCCTGCGCTAAATAAAGAAATAAACATTGAAATTGTTCATGCACAGGTAAAATTAAACAAGTAAGTAATTTACAAACATTAATAGTTTTCATCTTATCAAAGAAAGAAATTACAGTTACAGAAAAAAGATTGCATCAGTATAAATTCAGTGATGGTGGACTGCAATGGGAAACATGTAAACAAACCTTTAAGTTTCAATAGATACAATGAAATATAGATGTACTGTACTGATTTATGTGTACAAATAATACATGCATAGTTTATGTTCCTTTGTGTATGTGTGTGTCTTTCCTAGCCCTGAGGTAGCAGGGATGCTACATGGCAATGACTACACCTAATAATTCCTTAAATATGTTTTCACCAAATTAATGAGTTTCTTATTGCCATGGCTGTGACTAGATAACACAAAATGAGCATAGAGAAACACGTTGTATCAAAAAATAAAGAATTGTTTTATTTCTTTTTTTTTTTTTTTGTATTTTAAGGAAGGGTATACAGGGTGTTCATGGTTTCACTACTACATCAGACTAGTGGTGATCTGCCTGTTTATAGTCTCACAGGAGCTGGGATTACAGGCCTGACCACCACACCCAGTCTCAGTTGCCATCTCAGTGTGTCCCAGGGGCGGGGCCAGCACAGCA
>NW_004524604.1:16189307-16192094 GCF_000260255.1 Octodon degus | reverse complement strand
GATATATAGTTGCATTCTCTTAATGAATAGAATGATTTGTTCTAATGGTGTTTGTAAATAGGATCACAAGTCCGCATTTTGTACAGCAATTAACCACTAAGAAGAATATATGCAGTGTATTATTTGTTGAAACTGTACTTCCAATTTGATTTGAAAATGTCTCATTGCTATCTGTTTATCAATAAAACTTTGAAAAAAAAAAGAATTCAGCTGTGAATCCAGTAGGACCTGCATTTTTGTTTGTTGGTAACTTCTTAATGAAGTTTCAAATTTAATTCACCGATACTGGGTTATTTAAGATATTTATGTCTCCTTGATTCAGCTTTAGTAACTCCTATGTATATAAGAATCTGTTCAGTCCTCCTGTTCTTCTTGGTATGAGAGCAAAGATTTTCAGAGTAGATATTGATGATATTCTGGATTTCAGTAGAGTCTGTAGTTATTTCAATTTTTATTCTTTATTGCATGAATTTTAGTTCTCTTTTGTAATAAGTTTGGTTAGCGGTTTATCAATTGTACTTATTCTCTCAAAGAACCAAATCTTCAATTCATTTATTCTATTGTTTTCTTTGTCTCCATTGAATTAATTTCTGCTCTGATCCTTATAATTTCCTCCCTTATTTGGGCTTTGAACTTGACTTGCTCTTCCTTTCCTAGAATCATAAGGTGCAGGGTTAGGTAATTTATTTGTTCTCAACATGTTTTTTATATGTTAGAATTCATCACTATAAATTTTCCTCTGACAACTGCTTTAAGTGCATCCCACAGGTTCTGGTAATTTGTATTTATGTAAAAACGTAAAGCAAAAGCTTGATGGTAAAAATTGTTTAATTTCACCTTTGACACATTGCTTGTTAAGGAGTGTGTTAATTTCCAAGTATTCATGGAGAACTTGGAATTTTTTTGTCAATAATTTTCAATTTCATTGCACTATGGTCACATAATATGCATGGGTTAATTTCAATTCATTTGCATTTATTTAAGCATGGTCTATGTGCTAGTATATGGTCTATTTTATTTTATATTTTATTAATTTTATTTCAAAACAAATTGCAATGAGACAGTTTCAAAACAGGTTTGTAGGACAGTTACAATAATTAATACATTCCATACTGTTGTCTTCATAGTAGTTATTCATAGTACAATATGCAGACATGATATCCTGTTCAAACACTATTAGTACAAATCTTTCTTTTCATGGAATTAAGAGAAAGTAGATGTATATGTATCCTAACTATTTTGTATACAAAGATACAAAATGGTCCTTCATTTGTATCCCCATTTTTGGCCGAGTTTTGTCAGAGATGGGTATACCATTGCCATTTAAATATTGTAGGTGTGCAAAATTTAAATCACTACAGAATAAGAAGAAAAAAATTAAAATTAAAAAAATTAATAAATAAGAATAAACAATTATATATTTTTATACAGAAATTTAGAAATCTAACCATATATAGCATTGTAGCAGGACAGTCCTATGACATTTTTTCTTGTCCCTTGTTTTTATTTATTACCCATTTCTTTAAACAAAAATTTACTTGAGAGACACTATGGCTGTAATTGTTATGTCATGACAAATAGTACATATTTAAAAGACCAGAATGACAAGTATTCCAAGATGGCCCTACTATTACACATTGCTATGTTCAGTGCAGTTGCTTAGTTTACAGGTATCAGCATATATGGTTAGTCAGGGTGAGAATCCTACCATATAACTGCTAGTTTCAAAAACATGCTTCAGATTCTCAGGATCATTGCCTTACACATCTCATGCATATAAATGTATGGCTTTGCCCCTGTTATGTTTCCTAGCTTTTCCCTTGCCTTCTCCTCATTGTTTAATCCTTAAGATCTCACTTTGCTTTTAATTGTGTTCTACCTTTCTATTTTTATTTCTTCTTTGAGTTCTTACACCAGGGAGAATATATGATATATACACATGTGGGTTTGGTTTATTTCACTTATGAGTATATCTTCAAGTGGCATCCACTTCAATATAAAGCTTCAATTTTATCATTCTTTATAGCTGAGTAATACTCCACTGTATAAAAATTCCACATCTTTTTCATCTATTCCTCAGGTGATGGGCATTTTGGTTGTTTCCAAGATTTGACTATCACAAATTGTGCTGCTATAAATATGGGCACATATATCACTGTGATATGATGTTTTCAGTTCCTCTGGGAAAATTCCCAGTAGGAGGATAGCTGGTTTAAAAAGGATTTCCAGTCCTAGTTTTTTAAGGAGTCTCCACACTGATTTCCATAATGGTTGAACCAGTCTACATTTCCACCAACAGAAGAGAAGGTCTCCTTTTTTCCCACAGCTTCTCTAACATTGGTTGTTGGTTGATTTCTTTATGATAGCCATTCTTTCTGGGATGAGACGGTGTTGGTTTATTTTGCATTTCTTGGATGACTCGTGGTGATGAGCATTTTTTCATATGTTTATCTACTTGTATAATTTCTTCCTCTGAGAAGTGTGTGTTCATCTCAGATGCCCATATCTGCATTGGGTCTTCAAATTTTGGGTACCTAATGTCTTTTATTTGATTATAAATTCTAGAGAGCAGAACTTTGAGTGTTTATTAGTCAAGATTTCTTTGAAATTTGTAGGTTGTCTTTTCACTTTCTTGGTAATTTCTTTTGTTTTGCAAAAACTTTTCAATAAGAGGAGGTCCAAGTTGTTAATTCTTTCAAGTATTACCTGTGAAATTTGATTTCTGTTCATGAACTCTTTGCTTACCCTTATGTCTTCAAGAGATCCTCCTGCTTTCTATTCCAGGAT
>NW_004524604.1:16183726-16184857 GCF_000260255.1 Octodon degus | reverse complement strand
CTGTGTCTGGAGGGGTCCTGAGAGAGTGTAGCAGAAGGACTCACTCACACAGCAGGCCTGAGCTGGTTCCCGAGGGGTTCAGAGGGGTCCTGAGTGCATGGCTGAAATTCTCACTCACACCTGGGCTTGGGCTGCATCCCGAGGGATTCAGTGGGTACAAGGGAGCATGGAAGCTCTCCTACACACTTGTGAGGCCTGAGCTTAGGCTTCGTCTCTATGGTGTATTTTAGAAAATGTCCTGTGTACAGCTGAACAGAATGTGTATTGTGATGTTGCAGGTTAAAACACTCTGTAAATGTCTAAAAAGTCCATTTCTTCACAAATTTGGCTCAGTTCTGTTATTTCTTAGTTGATTTTTTTTTGTCTAGTTGATCTGTCTCTTTGTAACACTAGGGTGTTAAGTTCCCATGTTATGACTGTGCTATTGCTTTTTGATTTTTAATGTCTACTAACAGTTGTCTTATTTAGTTAAATGACATAATTCATAGGAGAAGTATTTAAATATATATGTATATATGAATATATATGCATACATATACATAACATATGATTGATACCTATTCCTATTGCATTTTCCTGTAACGAGAATGATGACCTTCTTTTATCTTTTAATCATTCATACTTTGAAGTTCACATTGTCTGTGCTTGCCTAAGCACGTGCATAGACCACTGAGCTATCTTGCGGGCCCTTCCATTGTCCTTTTTTAATTGAGTAATTTGTTTTTATTGTTGAACTGTAGGACTTCCTTCTATACTTTGGATAATAACCATTTAACAGATAGTGTAATAATTCAAATGTTGGTGTTTCCTTAAAATTCGCATATTGAAATCCTGACCTTTGGAAGTAAGTAGTTTTGTAGGCAAAACCTATGGGTAGCATTTGTTCCCTTAAAAAAGAGGCCTGGAAGAGCCTCCTCACCTCTCTACCATCTGAAGTACAGTGAATAGCTGTCTATGAAGTAGGAGGTGTGTCTTTATCTCATACCCAATTTCCTGAAAACTTAGTCTGGGACTTTTCAGACTCTGGAGCTACGAGAAATAAATATGTGATGCTTATGAGTAATCTCATGATTTGAAATTTGTTGTGGTAAAATAGCAGGCTAACATACATAACTTGAAAATGCTTTTTCC
>NW_004524604.1:16181964-16183315 GCF_000260255.1 Octodon degus | reverse complement strand
TTATTGTAAGCGAAATAAATCATATATGAAAGATAATTATTAAAACATGCTACTTACATGTGGAACCTAAAATAGTCAAACTCATTGAATCAAGGGATATAGTACTGCTGTCGTTGGTAGTATTTTATGGGAAGGGAAAACTCATGTCTACTATGAAGTAAAATGTCTCAATTAACCAAAGTATACTGCTTCCTTAAATTTGCTAATCAGGTAGGTTTGGTTTAGTTGTTCTTATCACAAAATAATAATAATGATAAAGGTTTGAGGAAACTTTGGGTTGTTACATATAGTTTAGATAGTGACAATAGCTTCTGTTTTATATGATATACCAATTTATCAAATTGCATGCATTAAATATGTCTAGATTTTTGTATGCTGATCATCCTTAATGCAATGTTTTAAAAGATAAGATAACATCTTCCTGTCTTGAAAAATTTCTGACATGAAACTTCCTTCTTTATTTTTAATGTATTTAGTACAGGATCCACAGGGTCTGACTACACAGATCAGACTCATTAGTGATGCTCCTGTTTCCAGCCTCCCGTGCATTGGGATTACAGGGGCTCGCCACCTCCCAGTCTCAGTTGCCCTCTCAGGAGGCCCCGGGGTGGGGCCTACACTGGCAAGGCATGCCAGGGAATGAACCCCAGTTCCTGCACCTGCCTAAGCAGGCTCTTTAGTGTGCTGAGCTCTGTGGCTGATTCTAAAAGGGGATTATTAACATAAATGTCTAAAGAGTTTTCATGGTCCTATATGACTATATATTAGAATATACTTCATTAAGCATAAAGAATAATGTTATCAAGATCCCTCAGGATAGGGCAATGATGTTGGCAAATTAAATTTGTACATAAAGTAATGGCTTAGATAATATTTATAACATTTCCTAAGGAGCATTTAGATAGGGATATTTTAAAATTAAAGAACTAAAAGTAAGTGTAAATATTACTTTTTGGCCTTGTCTGTCAACTAAAGAATATCCTAAAATGCATTCCTGAAGATTTTAATTGCTATTGTACATTTAAATTGCTTAAATCAAGTACTTAGGTAAATGTCAGCTCAAGTTAAATAACTTTATTGAATGTGGGATTTCTTTGAGTCTTAAATACAATAAATAAGCTGCTTGCCTGAAAGTGAGTGAAATAATGTTTGTTAATGTTGATATTTTTTATCTGTTAGAATTTGATAGGTTATGTGCTACAGAAATCACTCTGGTCAGCTGCGATATAAAATATAATTTCTCCCAAGGCAATGATAAATTTTAATTTTTATCTTCCTCTAGTCTCAACTCTGTCACTCAAATAATTCAGTTATTTTGCTTATTTGATAAAAGAAAATGTTTAGCAGAATC
>NW_004524604.1:16179959-16180874 GCF_000260255.1 Octodon degus | reverse complement strand
TGGAGTCTGTGAGTAATTCATGATCCCATGTTGGGATTTTGGATATGGGTGCTACTCCCACCCTGGAGCAAAGAGCCTGCATACAATGTAAGGGAGGGAAAGGGAATTGCTCACAGAATAGCTGCTGCTCATCCCTTTGTTCTTCGCTGTTTTCCACCTCCATGATTGGCTGTCCTCTGCCATGTGCTGCTCTGCCTTGGAGCCAGCTAAGTAGGGACAGAAACCTCCACTAGCTGTGAGTTAAATAAACCTTTCCTTCTTTAATCCTGGGTGTTGGCTATTTTGTCCCAACAGTGAGAGAAAGGTAACTGAGTCACATTCCTTGTGTGGAGTTGTCACTCAAACATAGCACTTCATAATTTCTTTTTTTCTTCCCCTTTCCATCTCTCCTGCCACTTCTCCAATCTGTTGATCTCTTTACCATGTGAAAAAGATTTATTACCCTATTTTCTATTACTCACATTTTATTTTTCTCTTATTTGTAATTTCTCATCTCACGTATGACAAAACATATAATATTTAAACTTGTCTATCTGATTTATTCCACTTAACATTATGGTCTCCATTTTTATAAATGACTCAGATTTATTACTTCAGATAGTGTAGTACTCTGGTATGTGTAAAAAACATATTTTCACACTGTCCATTGATTTATTTATGGACAGATGGACTTCTTCCAAGGTTTAGCTATTATGAATCAGGCTGCTATCCAATGAGTAAATATGTATCTCTGTTGTATCATGCCTCTAACTCTTTCAGGAAGATACTTTGAAAGGGAATAGCTGGGACAAATGTAATATCTAGTTTTAGTTCTTTGAGGAATCTCCACACAGGCTTCCATAGCGTTTACTAGTTTATATTTCTACCATGAATGCAGAAATTTTTTTTCCTGCAGCTTCACCAGCACTTCTTATC
>NW_004524604.1:16177754-16178484 GCF_000260255.1 Octodon degus | reverse complement strand
TGAAGAACACTGAGAAGAAATTATTTTTCTTTTATGTATTTGGTATATGGGATTACTATACAGCTCCAACTCATAGTGATCCCCTGTTTCAGCCTCCCCAGTGCTGAGATTACAGGTGTACGCCATGAGAAGAGTACACTTACTCAAAAAGTTAAGTAAACATACCATAGATGAATGTGTGGAAAATAAAACATTTTGAAGCTGGCCTTATTGATCAGGCTGAGTTTTAGTTTGGCAATAACAAACTAAATCTTCACTATCAAAACATGAGCTATCTTTTTTATATCACTATAGTCTCCATTCTTACTTTGGAAACTCTAATTCATAATTAAAATCGAAGCTTCCCTGTTACCAACTCTGTTGTCTTTTTTGACTTCAATAGGTGAAGCTGATTAGAGTTCTTTCTATGAAGCTTCAGTACTGAACTTGTACAAAAATAAAATCCAGGCCAATGTTTCACAATGAGCTTGAAGTCTTTCCTGCTCTCTTTTTTTTACTATTATTTTTTTATTCTATTGAGAAGGAAATAGCAATGAGACAGTTTCAAAACAGGTTAGTAAGACAGTTACAATAATTAATACATTGCATATAGTTGTCTTCATACTAGTTATTCATAGTACAAAATGCAGACATTCTATCTTGTCTAAACACACTTAGTTCAAAACTTTCTTGTTGAACTAAGCACAAGTAGCTGTATATCTATGCTATTTTGTATACACACACACACACA
>NW_004524604.1:16176951-16177654 GCF_000260255.1 Octodon degus | reverse complement strand
TATATATATATATATATATATTTCACTACAAAATGGTCCTTCATTTATATTCCCCTTTCTTGTTTACTTTAAGATAACCTTGAAAAGTACCTGCTTAGGCAAACAAAAAGACCAGCATTTGCTGCCTAGTACCACAGGCCATGCCAGCCCTGCTCAAAGGTGTGCTGAGCCAGCCAGAGACTGGGCGTGGTGGAGCACTATGCTGGGGAGGCTGAAAACAGGAGGATTACTATGAGCCCAAGCTGCATAGTGAGACTTTGTACCAATTAGTAAATTAATAAATAAACAGATACCCTTGAACATTGCAATAGTGTCTAGTGTATTTGTCCTTCACTAGTACTTGAGGTAATTGTTGGTGGTTGACATTCAATAAATGTTAGCTACATTCCCTCATTGTTTCAGAGGTCAAGTTCTGTTTGACAGCTTAGTAAGTGTTTCTTGATACAATAAATTATCCATCAAAGGCAAATTTAAGTATTGGCACAAGATAATGACAAAATTGAGATGTTTTAAATTTATGTAAACATAATGGAGGGAGAAATGTGTCATTAAGAATATCAAAGAAGAAAATAATCATTCTTAGTTGTAGAAGTTAGGTAGTCTTGTTTAATGGTAGACAAAAAAAAGTAGATTAGAGATAAATAAACCATAAAACACTTCATTTTGTTGCTGAGTTTGATGATAATACCTTAATTCTTGCTTT
>NW_004524604.1:16174709-16175631 GCF_000260255.1 Octodon degus | reverse complement strand
TTTTTCCTACTTACATATTGTGTACTGATTAAAAATTAACTACCTTTCCTGTCTAATAGCTTGCCTAAAACCTTTTACATCCTAACCAGTAAAATCCTGCTGGCAGTGTTTTTTATTGTTTTATTTTCCTTTTAAATATATTATATTTCTATGAGAACAAATACACTCAGAACATTTTTCTCTGCAAATCATTATTAGTTTCCAAAAGGAAGTCCACAGGCTCACTCATCATTCAGCATTGCAGTGATTTCTAATTTTTTCTATATTGTTTGATTGACTTGAATGTTATGAATTCTCAGACACATCATTTATAACATGAGATGCAATGGAAAGAAAAACATAAAAATTATCTAATAACATCATTATCTGTGCTGTCCAGAAAAGTCTAAAAGCAAGTAATAAATTGAAATAGGCTTGTCAATAATTTCTCTATTTATTCCAATGGGATGATTACACAGCTTATTACTCAAACAGCAGAAGGCAAAATGATTGCTCAAATAATGTTATTTAAAACAGCTTTATCATTGTTGTTATTTTTCTTTGTGAAACTGGGGATTGAATAACATTGTTTTGAATAACAAGTCAAGAGCACAATGACTGAGGAATTGTTGATTAATATTTGGATAAATAGGTACTGCCTTTTAATAGGCTGATAAGGAATATTCTAGAATGGTTTGATAACTGAGGAAAAAGAAAAAGAAAATTAAGGAAATGAATAGGATCCAAAATTAGAAGTTTGTAAAATTATTTTCAAAATATTAATATTACTAAGCTATATTTTATTTTTATATTCTCACAAGTATATAAAATCGATTTAGTTTTTTATAAATTAAAAGTATATACAGATATGAGTTATGAGAAGAGAAAATTTCAAACATAATTTAATCATAGGGACAGAGTTTTGAAAGAACTTATTATATCA
>NW_004524604.1:16173117-16174429 GCF_000260255.1 Octodon degus | reverse complement strand
TTGTATTTTAGGGAAGGGTCTACAGGGTGTTCAGGGTCTCACTATTAGATGGGACTTGTATTGATCTGCCTGTTTACAGCTTCTCAAGAGCTGGGATTACAGGTCTGCGCCACCATGTCTAGTCTCAATTGTCATCTCAGGGCACCCCGGGGGTGGGGTTGGCAAGGCACGCCCAGGGATCTAACCCCAGGCCCCTGCACCTGCTTGCAGGCATTTTAATCTGTTGAGCTATTTGGCTGGCCCCTCAAATCATTATTCCAATGAACTAATAATCCTGCATAATTTTAAAATTTATCCTTTTTTCTAGTATTGTATCAATGAGATCTAGAGTTATCTCAGGTTGGTCTATTACTTTGTAGAAATAATATATTTATAAATGTAAACTATTTTCCAGGTGACAGTTAATTTAACATATAGAAAACCTATCAGAAATGATAAAAATAAAAATAAATAGTAAATATACAAATAAATAAAAGAAATGATCAAAATGTGATCTGTAAAATTATAATTATTTTCTTCTTTGCAAAGAAAAGATTATGTTGATATGATAGTAAAAATGTATATGTAAAACAATGCTGGAATATTTAAACACAGAATTTTTTATACAATTTTTGTCTCATATAATTTAATAAATATATGTAGATAAATGGACAAAGATAAATATGTAAGTGCATATATATATATATCTGTATATTCAAGTTTATGTCTCTAAAAACTTGAAAATCTAATTTGGAGTGTGTAATATGTTTAAAAGAAAACAAAGAGGAAAAGCATATGCTATACTTAAATTCTGCATTCTGTTAATACAGCTCTCATTATTACAAGCCTTTAGACAAAGAACAGTTCAATGTTGGTTAGATAAAACAATTAAAGACTATAAAAGCAGAGAGGAGGCCTTGAGATAATTCTGTGGCTCAATATTGGAAAAGCTAAAGAATATAAGAATTAGTACCTTTCTATCAAATTCCAAAAATGGTACCAGAGGCTCACCTCTTATCATTCAGTGTTTTATATGATCATGAATTTTGGTCTTTGGATGTGGCAGGAGCTTATTTCATGCATTGTCCACTCATTGATTGCAGTCTGTGTCTGCACTGCTGGAACATTGAAATATCTCACAATTTCTTAAAAGGCCTTGGGAATATGAATATCTTGATTAAAACCATTTAATGCCTGGACCTAGTTGTTCATAGGAAATTGAGAAAGAACTGCAATAAGCTTAAAGACGATTAAGAAACTCTTTTTTTAAAATGTTTTAAATTTTTTTGTGGAACCGGGGATTGAACTTAGGCCCTTGGCGCTTGCCAGGGAA
>NW_004524604.1:16171379-16172402 GCF_000260255.1 Octodon degus | reverse complement strand
TCCATTGAATGGAAAGGTTTGTGCTAATATTGTTTGGGCTACTGAATGCTGATAATTTGTACTCTAAGAGGAATGCAAAAATCTGTTATTTAATATTTGTGAGAAAAGTGGAACTTAGGTAAATTTAAGAAAAAAATTAGAAAGAACTTAGGTAAATTTAAATTAGTATACTATATTAGGCTTTATATATTTTTATGTATTTTCTTGAAGACTTTTAAGCTACAAATTCTAACTGAAGTTGAAATAGGTTTAAAATTTCAAGTATAAAACTGGACTTAAAGTAAAATGCAAGTAATATGTGAGTAATTTAAACTGCCTACACTGGCTACACAGATAATACAAGGGCACAAACAGGTGGAGACGCTACATTGAGAACATGGCCTTCTCTTTTCCTGTCCAGCAGTCCCAATGTGGACATGGACAGTTTTTCAAGTCAAATTACATCCCATATGTTTGTGTTAAAAGTTTGAATTTATTAAATGTTTTCATTTTATTAAATATGTGTATAAAATGCCTGCTTATTGAACTCGCCTATTCATTGAACTGTGATTTAAATGGTGAAGAGCCAATATCTATATCCCATTTTTAATTTAGGCCTAACCTAAATGTAGTCTGTATTATGAGTCCAATAAATGCAGTATATATCCTGAGTTATTCTATTAACTGAATAAGGACAGTAGGTTGACAACTATATATTTCTTTCTTTCTTTTTTTAATCTGGCAGTTGAATTCAGGACCTTTCACTTGCCAGGCAGGTATCATGTTGCTTAGCTATATTGCTGACCCAACAACTATACCTTATCATTCTAACCATAAGTATCAGGGGTTGAGGATATAGCTCAGTGGTATCAGTTCCTGCCTGGAAACCTCAAGGTCCTGAGTTTGATTCCTGTACCAAACAAACAAACAACTAAAGTTAAGTATCAGTCATTAAATGCATTTATTCTAAGATAGCTTTGTTTGTTTTGTGATATGACTTCTGAATAAGTTCTTGTCTGTTCATTAATTTATATCTATATATTC
>NW_004524604.1:16168869-16170208 GCF_000260255.1 Octodon degus | reverse complement strand
TACATCATCGATCGCTTTCCTTTTTGACTCCATAATCTTCTTGATCAGAAAATTTGGGACACAACTGAGTTACAAGTCATTATAGTACAAGTTCTCATATGTCCTGAATCTTAATTGGCCTTGGAAGACTAGGGCCAAAATGTTGGCTTTCCTTGTGGCCCTCCTTTTTCTGTAAGTTTTGGTCTGAAAACTTAGGTTGTTAACCCTCCAGAAGAGAAGCTTACTGTTATTACCATACAACCTAGGCTGTTGTGCTTAACCTCACTATCTGTCTGAAAATCAAACATTTTAGGCATAACATGGAACAGGTGTATTTAATCAAGCATTGATATATTAAAATTTAAGTCCATACAGAATATGATGAAAAAACATTTAAAAATTAGAACATATTTTTAAAATAGTCATAAAGAATTATATATTTTTTATGTTTATACATAAGTACAGAAACCTAACCATATACAACCTTGTAGCAGGACAGTCCCACAACATTCCTTTTCCTGTCTCCTGCCTCCATTCACAACCCCCTACTTTTTGAACAATCATCTACCCAACAGACAGCACAGCAGCAACTGGCATGTCATGACAAGCAGCCTGTATTCAGAAGACTAGAATGACAAGCACACCATGCATGGACCTACAATTAAAAGTTGCCATCTTCAGTGCAGTTGATTAGCTCACAGGTATCAGCTTATGTAGTAGGTCAGGGTGAGATTCCTACCAATTAAGTGCTAGTTTCAAAAACCTGCTGAGGATTCTCAGGATCATTGCCTTACACATCTTCTACATATAACTGTAAGGCTTGCCACTGTCATGTTTTCTAGCTCTTTTGCTTACCCTCTCTTAATTAGTTAGTCCTTGAGTTCCTGATTTCTTTTTACTTGTATTATACCTTTCTATTTATATTTCTTCTTTTGAGTACTTATACTAGGGAAACTATATGATATCTATACATGTGTATCGGGTTTATTTCGGTTATGAGTATATTTTCAAGTGGCATCCACTTAAATATAAAGGCTTCGAGTTTATCATTCTTTATAGCTGATTAATACTTCATTGTATAAAAATATCACATCTTTTTCGTCCATTCCTTATGTGATGGGCATCTTGGTTGTTTCCAAGTTTTGGCTATCACAAATTGTGCTGCTATAAACATAGGCATACATGTATCCTTACGATATGATGTTTTCTGATCCTCCAGGAAAATTCCCAGTAAAGGAATAGTTGGTATAAATGGGATTTCCAGTTCTAGTTTTCTAAGGCAACTCCATACCTATTTCCATAATGATTGTACCAGTCTACATTCCCACAAGCAGCAGAGAAGGGTACCTTTCTGCCCACA
>NW_004524604.1:16166919-16168699 GCF_000260255.1 Octodon degus | reverse complement strand
AGCTCCCTGGCCCCTTATAATAGCCATTCTTTGGGAGGTAAAATGATATCTCAATTTTTTTTAATTTACACTTCAAGGATGGCTAGTGATGTGGAGCATTTTTTCATATATTTGTTTGTTTTTTTTTTAATTTCATCCTCTGAGAAGTGTGTGTTCATCTTGGATGCCCATTTCTGCACTGGGTCTTTAAATTTTGGGACCCTAAAGTTTTTAGTTCTTTATAAATTCTAGAGAGCAGACCTTTGTTTGAGTACTTATTTGTCAAGATTTTTTCCTAATTTGTGTGATGTCTTTTCACTTTGCTGGTAATTTCTTTTCATGTGCAAAAACTTCTCAATAAGAGCAAGTCCCAGTTGTTAATTCTTTCAAGTAATTTCTGTGCTATTTGATTTTTGTTCATGAACTCTTTGCCTACCTCTACGTCTTCAAGAGTTCCTCCTAATTTCCAGTCCAGGAGATTTAGTGTTTCTGTTTTAATGTTTAGATCTTTGATCTATTTTGATTTTAGCTTAGTGCATGGTGATAGACATAGGTCAAGTTTTAGTTTTCAGCCTCTAGAGATCCAGTTTTCCTAGCACTATTTGTTAAAGAGGCTATCTTTCTTCCAATGAGTATATTTGGCCCCTTTGTCAAAGATAAGGTGGCTGAGTGTGTTTGTAGGGGTTTTTGTGTCTTCTAATTTATTACATTGATCCTCAGCTCTATTTTGTTGCCCGTACCATGCTGATTTGATCACCGTAGCTTTGTAGTATAATTTCAAGTCAGGAATAGTAATGCCACCTGCCTTGTCTTTATTGCCCAGGATTACCTTTATTCTATGTCTTTTCTGGTTCCAGTAAATTTTAGGAATAATTTCTATAGGTCTGTGAGTTATGTTGATCATAGTTTGATAAGGATTACAGTAAATCTGTACATCAATATTGGGACTATGGCCATCTTCACAATGTTGGTTGTTCCTATCCAGGAGCATGGACTATCTTTCCATTTTCTGAAATCCTCTATGATCTCTTTTTTAAAGAGTATTGTAATTTTCCTTGAAAAGATCTTTGACTTTTTTACTTGGATTAATTCCAAGGTATTTCATTTTCCTTGGTCTATTGTAAAAGGTATTGTTTCTATAATTTCCCTCTCAGTGTAATTTTTATCTGTATAGGAATGCTATTGACTTTTGGCTATTGGCTTTATAACCTGCTATGCTACTGAGTTTCTGTATTAATTCTAGTAGCTTCTTGTTTGAGTTTTTAGGGTCTTCCAAGTAAAGTATCATGTCATCTGCAAATAATAATAATTTAACTTCTTCTTTACCTATTCTTATTCCTTTCATTTCTTTGTCTTTTTTAAGTACTCTAGCTAATGATTCCAGAACTATACTGAATAGGAGTGGTGATAGAGAACATCCTTGTCTTGTACCAGATCTAAGAGTAAAAGATTTCAGTTTTTCCCCCTTTAGAATTATTTTAGAAATTGGGTTTTCTTAAATGGCTTTTATCAGGTTGAAGTACTGGCCACCTATTCCAATTTTCTGTAGGACTTTGTACATGAATGAGTGTTGGACTTTGTCAAAAGCCTTTTCTGTATCAATCTTGAAGATCATGTAGATTTTAGTTTGTGCTGTACTGATATAGTGTATTACATTTACAGATTTTTGAATATTGAACCATCCTTGCATCCCTGTGATGAATCCTACCTGGTCGTGGTGTATGATCTTCTCAATGATTTGCTGTATTGTATTTGCTAGAATTGTTTTGAGCATTTTGGCAGCTATGTTCATGAGGGAGAT
>NW_004524604.1:16163300-16164781 GCF_000260255.1 Octodon degus | reverse complement strand
ATGTCTTGTGTTTTCAATTGTGTTGAGTTTACTTGGTGTTCTGTATGCTTCGGTTACCTGAATGTCAGATTGTTTCCTCATATTTGGGAATTTTTCTGCTATTACTTCTGCCCATATTTTTTTAGTGTCCTTTCTATTGACTCCTTCTTTCTCATTAATACCATTAGTTTCACATTGCGCTCTTTGCATCATCTTGCAAGTGATGAATTACGTTTTCCAGCATTCTAGTTGTTTTATGAAATCTTTTCTTAACTTTTGACTAGCTGCACCAGCATCTTCGCGATCTGAAACTCTATCTTCACTTTCACTCAAAAGGTTTTGCAAGCTTGTGATTGAGATTTTAAGTTCCCCTATATCTCTTTGACTCTGCTTCATACGATCTATTTCTTTCCTGTATTGCTCATTCAAGGAATCCATCATTTTTCTAATCTCCTCTAATTTCTTTATCAACGTCTTCTTTAGAAGCAGTTATTAATTCTTTTACTCCAGTGTTTCTTCAGATTGCATTTCCTCCCTATGTTTTTGTTGTTGATTCTTTACTTCACATGCTATAAGTTCAGAGAATTCTTTTTTTATTTCTGAAAAGAATTCAGCTCTGAGTTCCTCTGTAACATTCTGCTGTTGCTTATTTACTATCTACGCTATTAATTCATAAATTTCAGCTGAGCTAGTGTCCTCTGCACTTGTTCTGGGTGGGCATTGGGTTTCCTCCATATGTTTCTCTGTTTCATTCTTTACTGCAGATGTTATTAATTCAGGGATTTCTTTATTTGTCTCCAATCTGATTTCCTCTATACTTTTTTTGCAGTTGTTTCTTTATTTCAGAAGCTCTTGATTCATTGATTTCAGCTCTGTAATTCCTAATTTGTTCTGTGTTAGTGTCCTCTGCACTTGTTATGGGTGGGCTTGGGTTCTCATTTGCATTTTTCTCCTTCTCGTTGTTATTTTGTGTAACACTGTCTTCTGACTTTTGTTGCAGAGCTTTGCTGCAGGTATAATCTTAGCACCTACTGAAATTCAGGTACATATTTACAAAGTTTGGATTTATCCAGCTGTGCCTGGCTTGGGTCTGGCTGCTGTGCTCAACTCCTTCCTGCTTCTTCCCTTGGGATTTAACCTGTTGTGCCCCTCTGGTTAGATGTTCTGCTCCTGGACTAGCTGTGTGGTTTTGTCCCCTACTCTCTCTGAGATGGCTCAGTGGAATAAGTGCTTCCCTGGCAAGTGCAAGGGCCTGAGTTCAACCCCTGGTTCCGAAAAAAAAAAAAATTGAACATAAGGAGTAAACAACGGAGATGAAGGAAAGGAGAAAAGTTAAGAAAAAATTAACGAGAAAAATCATGTAAATTTATACACAATATAGCTAAGATGATTGTACTAGAATTTCTACTATGTTTTGAAGGTAGCAGTTAATGCTTAAAATTTTTACTTTATTTTGGCCAATTTTATATGTTTATATCTATAATCTGAGCAACTACACTGAG
>NW_004524604.1:16160372-16162370 GCF_000260255.1 Octodon degus | reverse complement strand
CAAGTTCTATATATTAAGTCTTTATAGAGACATTATATTTATCAGAAATTCAATTAAGAAAATTTTTTAAATTTTAGATAGAAAATAAGATGTACTCTTTGACTTGTGATAACAGCAAGAGATAACATCATGATCTTTATACATCCATTGGATTTCATCACTTGAAAAAAGTGAATATTGATAAACTATTGAAATTTTTACATATAAAGAAGGAATGCAGGTATTGTGAACCACCAAAGCAATTACTACTAAAAAATACTATGATAAATCACTCAGTTTTGCAATGTGGGAATTTTAAAATTCATTTGTATTTGATATGCTAGATTAGAGAGATTAACAAAAGAAATTAATGAGTAATTACTATTAGTTACTCATAATGAAAAGTGATTACTGTTGAAATGAATTGAGTGGAAACATATTAATATAGTATGGCATAATCTATTCCAATCTCATTAGCATGAATTAGTATTTAAATAATATATTGTTTAAATATCTTTGAAATTATGATAACCACATAGATATAATTTTGGAAATTAAATATGGTATTTGAATAAAATCATTTCTCTATTATAAGATAGTAGTAGAAACTGTAAGGTGAATTATATTGTTTTTTAAAATAATTGCTGTTTTATAAGGAAAGACAATTCTAAGTTGTAGGTAGACTAATTGAAGAGATTTAACTTAAAATAAATAGTGTTGTGATTTATTCTGACCAAGAGAGTTCCCTGAACAATTTTACACAACTTAAATGATTTCAAGATATATACATACAGGACTATACGTATGACCGATTTGGGGGCATGTAATGAAATAATGTTTAAATAAATAACTTCTGCTCCTGAAGGAAAATAATATTTTGTAATTCCATATTTAAAATCAGGTTTTGAATTTTTATTCATAATCACAGAATTCATGATAATAAAGTTATCATGACCATACTATGATTATTATTGCTGAGGGGAATAATAATCTCAAAATATTAAAGTTAAACTAATCTCAAAATATTTATTTAGCAAATTATGGTCATTAGAATATTCCCTTTAAAATTATGTGAAACTTTGAGTTGCCAAACCCAACGACATATTTTGTCTTTTCTCTGCTTAGTTTCTCAGCTGAATCTGATCCTCTTGACATGCTAATGTTTGGTTTATTCTTTATTTTACTGAAGTAGCTTTCTTACTCTTTCTCCTTCAGTTTTCTGCTTTCCTGACTTACATGTTGGAATTTCCCAGAGTTCCACTTTATATTTTCATTTATTAGTATCCACAAAAGATAGATTTTTTTATTACTTTGAATATAACCTATTTGTTTAGCATATGATTTTTATTTGAACCTCAAAATTATATCTCTATCCTCTTTGTGAAAATATTTACATTTTTCATGATTTTATCATCTTGAAAAATATTAGTTTATTAACCTTTACTGACAGTCTGTCTCTATTTTCACCCTAATCCAACACATTATCAATATGCCTTTAACACTCAATTGCCTTCTAAAATAAATATACTTATTTAATACTCCTTTTGGAGCTCCAAAAATACCCACATTTTGAAGAGCGAGGCTTTCTACCTCTCTTTGTAAACTTTAACTCATTGAAATGGTTTCTATTCATTCTCAAATGCCATTTGTGCATTTACATTGTTCCAGAAGTTTTACAATATCCTGGAATTATCTATTCTCCTTTTCTCTACCTAGTTAAAACTTTACTTTTATAACTTGAGCAGAGTAAAAAGTTAAAACCAAAGGAATTTTCCTTGGGAGTAGATCAGGTTGGAAATGACTCATTAGATTTCTTCTTTTTTAAAAGTATTTTTAAAATTGTTTTCAAAGAATGCAAAACAATACTAAAACATAAATTTACAAATGATACAAATTTCCATTAAATAAAATATGAATTACACAATATTTGTTGTATTGCACAGTATTATTCTCAAATTAGTTCTTCATATTATCAGATATATGTGTGAAAGAGTTGGAAGAAGAAAGAAAAAGAAAAAG
>NW_004524604.1:16157738-16158847 GCF_000260255.1 Octodon degus | reverse complement strand
GAGAGTACAAAAAACCATTAAAACAGAAAAATTACAAGTGATACAGAATTATACTTAACAAAGTAATGTGTATTTCACAGTATTTTTTGTAACGCAGAGTTGTCTTCCAACCAGTTATTCGTATTACTAGATGTATGCATGCAAAATTGGAATAAAAAAGAAAAAAAAGAAAGAAATATATAAGAAATTAAGAAGACAAAAAGGAAAACCAATTTAAAAAGGAAAACAAAGCAAATTAAACATTATCTATTCCTTTCCATAACCAACAGAAATCCACAGTACAATTGTAATTTTCATTTCTGTAATGGTAAGAGATGTTGAGCATTTTTCATGTATTTACTGATCATTTATATTTCTGCTTAGAAGTGACTAATTGAAAAAGGAACACTATTGACTTTTAATTATTGATTTTGTATTTTACTACATTGTTGAATTTGATTATTATTGTTAGGATTTTTCGTGGAAGTTTTGGGTATTCTATAGAGAAGATCATATCATTTGTAAATAATAATAATTTGACTTCTTTCTTTTTTATATAAATCTCTTATATTTTCTCTTAGCTGATTGCTTTGCATAATGTTTCAAGTATTATTATGAATAGCAGTTGTGAAGTGGACATCATTCTCATCTTCTGATTTTTACAACTTGCCTGAGACAATTTCAGTCATATGTTGCTAGGCAACCTATATCTCATGATATTAACTTTGCAAAAGTATAAATAAACACTCATATATTGACTTTCCAGTCCTCTACTGACAGCCAGAATGAGACCTCCACTAGACTTCAGCCTTTGTTTCTTGTCTATTTCTCCAAATCCCTTTGCTGTTTTTCCTCAGTGTCATTGAGAGTTGTGTGGGTCACAACACCTATTTCCTTAGCTTTTTCCAATCTGAGACAATTTCTCCTTCTGTACACATCACACAAGTGTTGCTAATAAAACCAGAAGAGTTATCAAAGGCTTGAATCCCAACATTTGAGAGGTGGAACATGAGGATTGAAAGATTGAGCTCAGGCTTAGCCACTGAACTAGCACCTCTGTGGGGGAAAAAATAAAAAAAGTCTCTGAGTCCAATTCTTCCAGAAAAAAAGTAGTACTGATCAATAATTTT
>NW_004524604.1:16144092-16156550 GCF_000260255.1 Octodon degus | reverse complement strand
TATAATAATTTAATGCCTTGCATATTGTCATTTAGTAGCTATTCAGTATACAAGACATAGGCATAATATCTTGCCTATAGAATTTTAGCACAAACCTTTCTTTTCAATGCACTAAGGGAAACTAGCTATACGACTATGTTATATATAAATACATTTTTCCTTTTTTTACTTTCTCCTTTCCTCTGTCATTTTGTCTATTCTTTGAATAGGTGACATTTTGATGTCTTTAATTTCTTTTGCTAGGTAGACTTACATAAGTATCGCTATTATGTTCCCACTTTGTGTAATTACTCACTCAACACAGACTGAAGGTATCTATTTTATTCATTGGTTCATAACTCAGTGCTATGCTATTCATCACACTCGTTCCTTACAGTTTTATTCATTGTGAGCTCCTCTGCATGGGTGGTGCCCTGCAGGTCTGCTTGCCTACTTCCACACTTTATCTAATGTTTTGGTGCCGAGTGACACCATGACATCACACATAAGCATTTGTTCTATAACGGAGTTTTAGTGCATATTTTTTTCTTACTTTCATGTTATCAGAAAATATGCCACTTTCATTTTTTTATTATCCATTACCCCAGTTGGAATCACCTATTTCTTCCAAGAATTTTGTCACCAATAATTAGAGAATAGGTTTTAGAAATAAATACCCTAGGCTCTTGGTGTATTGAATACTAATGGAGTGTTTCCCCTTAGAGAAATGCTTTGTAGTGGAAGAAGGCATGACATATACAGATGTAACATACACTAATTTTAAGACACATGTCTACACAACTAAATTGACAAACATGTTAATATGGTATTACCATGTTAATATGATGTTAATATGAAGTCTACTTTACTTCAGCTCTAGTCAGTGACATTTGTTGTCTTAAATTGCTTATGGAAAACTTTAAAAACTAATGGTAAGAAACTTAGTTTCATTGTCTATAATGTATTATCTTATTAAAATTTTTTAAGAGGCTGCTAATTAATTTCAAAATGGTTAACATTTTGCACTAAAAATATATGAATGTATGTATTCCGATTACTTTATATCCTTATTAGCACTTGCTATGGTCATTTTTAAAGTTGTTTTGTGTGTTTGTGTGTGTGTGTGTGTGTGTGTATGTGTGTGTGTGTATGGTCTCACTACATAGCTTGGACTCATAGTGATCCTCCTGTTTTCTGTTTCCCTAGGGCTGGGATCACAGGGGTGTGCTACCATGTCCAACTTCGTCGCCTGTTCAGGGTGCCCAGGGGAAGGGCTAGCACAGCATATGGTGCCAGGGATCAAACTCTGGCCCCTGGGCTTACCTAATCAAGTGCTTAGTCCACTCAGCTATACCACTGACTCTTATTGTCATTTTAATTGATTAATCTTAATTGTACACATTTTGGAGTAAGAAATATATATAATGATGAAAACAGAGTAGTTAACATGTCATTTCAAGGTATTTTTTGCATTCCAATACGTGCATAGTAGTAATATATTGTGCTTTCAATTTATGTTTCTTTTCTTTTTCTTTCTCTTTCTTTCTTTCTTTCTTTCTTTCTTTCTTTCTTTCTTTCTTTCTTTCTTTCTTTTTTTTTTTTTTTTGTACTTTAGATTGAACTGAGGACTTTGTGCTTTCCAGGCAGGCACTTATGCCACTAAGCCATCTCCCTAGCTCATATTCTTCTTAAACTATTAGTTATTCCTGTTCAACTATTTTGTGTTTTGTTAACAACATACCTTTCTTTATGTTTTTGGTGTGGTGTCCTGGGAGATCTTTTGTTTATGTTTCATAAATTGAATTATTAATATTCTAATTCTTAAGTTTATGGGTTCCTAATAATTTCTATATACTATATCAGGTACATGGTATACACATATCTATTGCTAGTTTACAGAATGTTTTCAAAAGTGTTTAATTTCAATGAAATCTAATTCAGAAAATTTTTGGACTGTTCTTTACTTTAAAGTACATTTTTAAGACAAATTCACAGAGACTTTCTTTCAGAAATTTCAATGTCATCATTTCTATTTAGGTCTATGATCTTTGGAATTTAATTTTATATAATATGCTCTGTATCTAGACACATTTTTTCTTCTTTTTTACCCATTTTGACCCATTGTTTATTGTCCTTTTACATGTCATCCTTTTTGCTTTAGAAACTGCTTGTGATTAGTTCTCTAACAATAACTCCAAAGCATGAAAAATAAAATCAACCTACTCTCTATATAAACACTCAGCAACTGTGGCCCTTCACCCACCTACCCAGGTTGCCTAGGAGAAGAGAGGGCTCAGGTGGCATGGAGTAAAGTGCAGATGTTTTACTACGAGGGGTGGGGCTGGTGCCTCGGTCCACACTATACACAGGGTTCCTGCACTGGCCCAAACTACAACAGAATGGCACAGTCCAAGGGCAAGACCCAGTTCCCTGTTTGTAATTCACTCTCTGCCTCCTAAATGAAAATTATTTTTATTTTATCACTTTTGTATTTTTTGCAGCAAAAATCCCCATCCAGAGTCTGACTAATAGCTGAACTGTTCAGACTGAGGAATAGAGCAGGCTGTGAACGCACCCCTGGTCCCTTGAGGGCAAGAACCCTCACCCTAGGAGCAAGGTCCAGTCAGGCCAGCTTGCTGCATACTGGTCACAACACTTTAGCCACACAGGTCGTCATCATTGTCTTTCGTGAACACGCTACCACCTGGGCCACCCCCACTGCTCTGACTGGAACCAGCTCCACCCTGATTTCCTGAAAGGAATCTGAATCTGCCAAAGCCCTGACTCTGCTGAAGCATCTGAGAAAACATTTCATATTTTCAAAAGTCATTGTCACTGAGAGAATGGCAGGCAAAGCGCATGGCTTCTTCAAAGTGATCTCTGCGAATCTCTGACACTGGATCATCTTCTACCTCCATGGCTGCTGGGTTTGTCTGCCTCTCACGTTCTTACCTTATCTCACTCTCAATGGATTCATGAATGGCCAGCTTACAAGCATACTGGTAAATCTCTGTCAGGTCAGCTCCTGAGAAGCCGTTAGTCATCTTAACCAGGAACTCCAAATCTACATCCTTGGCAACTGGGGACTTGTGCAGGTTTGCCTTGAGAATGGCAACACGAGGCTTCTCATTGGGAAATGGGACGTAGATGAGCTGATCAAGGTAGGCAGGTCTTAGGAGGGCATGATCAATGCTGTCAGGCCGGTTGGTAGCACCAATGATGAACACAATTTTTTTTTTTTTTTTTTGTGGACATACCATCCATTTCTGTCAGGATTTGGTTGATAACTCGGTCAGCAGCCCCACCTCCGCCTCCAGTGTTAACACCACAAGCTTTAGCAATTGAATCCAACTCATCAAAGAAGAGTACATAGGGGGCAGCTTGGCAGGCCTTGTCAAATATGTCCCTGACATTGACCTCAGACTCCCTAAACCACATGGTAAGCAGCTCTGGACCCTTAATGGAGATGAAATTGGCCTGACATTCATTAGCAGTGGCTTTAGCCTGCAAGGTTTTCCCACATCCAGGAGGGCCATAAAATAGATACATTTTTTTCTTTGTGAATAGATATTTAAGAGTTCCAGTGCCATTTACTAAAAACAAAACCTATCCATTTAACTGCTATGTGTTAAAACTTAGTCGACTGTGTATATGTGTGTTTCTGTATTCTCAATTCTAGCCATTTGATCTATGTATAAATCTTGATACCAGTTGAAATCTTCCAATTCGAACTTTTTTTTATTTTTCAAAATTACCCTGGCAATTTTAGTTGTTTCTACAGTTCTATAAAAAAAATTGGAATCTTCTTGTATGTGCATATATAGAACACAGATCTAATTTTAATGGAGGTTGTGTTGAATCTATAGATCATCTTGGTAGCATTTGTCTATCAATCACATATTCCAGTCTGTTAACATAACATTTCTTCAATAATTGAGCTGCCTATTCTTAAAATTTTATTTAGTTTTCATTTTTTAATTTTTTAGGTATTTGGCACAGGGTTTCACTATGCAGCTTGGACTCATAGTGATCCTCCTGTTTTCAGCTTCCCTAATGCTGGGATTACAAGCATGTACCATGAAGCTTGGTCTCACCTTTTCCACTCAGTGCACCAGGGGCGCAGCTGGCATGGCATGTGGTGCCAGCAATCGAACCCCAGTCCCTGTGCTTGCCTAAGTAGGTGCTTAGTCAGTTGAGCTATCTCACTGGCCCTTGAGCTGTTGATTAAAATGTTTCCTTTGCATTTTGTAGTTATGGATTTTACAGATAATTTGTTGCATTTATATGTGTCTTTTCTCTTTCTTTTCTCACCTTTTATTCCTTTTCTTTTTTCTACTTTGCTAAGGTCATTATGAGAAAATACAAGAGACTCCATGACTGGATGACACAGAATAATTTTCTCCTATGTCTCCAGCCTGCAAACCCATGATTAAAATGTGACCAGATTTCATTTCTCCTGAGGTCTCCCACCTTGGCTGGCAGGTGACTGCCCTTCCAGTGTGTTATTGCATGATTTTGCATCTATACCTACCCATGCCTACTTTACAAACTTTCTGTTGCAAAAAACAGAGATCAATTTGGATTAGAATCCACCTTTATGCCTCTGTAAAGGCCTAAATTCAAAGGTCTGTGCTAAAGCTTAGAGCTGCAACACATGACTTTGGAAGGGCCAAAATTCAATCTATCTTTCTTGGCTTCTTCCCTTCCTTCTTTTTATACTGTTTTCAAAAATGTAGATGTTATGTTTTAAGGCTTTTAAAATCCAAGAGTCAATTGTTAATATATAGAAGTATCATTGATTGTATGATGTTTTGTATATCAGCGATGTATGTTATCCACAACTTAGGTACTTGAGACTTCCTGCCAGGCTCTCCTGACATCTATGTCAGAGCTGAGTCTCATTCTTATGTAATTTTGTCTCTTTTGATTCTGTTTCTTTTTCTCTTACATACCATATGATTTTCATTGAAAGGCACATATTGTATGTGGGACAGCAGAGGCTGAAAAATATTCATGTCTGAATATTTTGTATGCTTTTCCTTCTCTTAGACTTTTAGAGTTGGTTTTCAGTTAATATATTTAGTAATTAGACTAGGTTTGATATCTGTTGTTGCTATGGTAACCTTCACTGCAAATCAGATTTCATTTTCTGTAGCAATACCTTGTATTTAAACTGGGGGATAGTATACCAGAATGAACTTTCTTTTATTCTAAGATTTAGAGGTCCTGCTCTTCACATAAGAGAATCTGCATGCACGCCTTTGTCTCTCCTGCCAGTTTTTCAGCACCATTCTGTATTATTATTATTCTCACTTTCTAGCTAATGGTAGGGAGCGTATTGACTGATTTTCTGACTCAGTCTCCGTCTTGGGCATGTACTCTACTGTGTTGTGTTTCTAGGGCTAGGTAGGATGCTTTCCCTAGTTCTTTTGCCTTTCTCTCAGATGTATTTGTGGGCTTAGCACATATTGTCACTCACTGAAGAGGAGAGTTCTTTTCATCTTGTTCCCTTTCCTGGTGCAATGAAATTTTCACCGGTGGATGAGGGACAAGTTCTTTACTCTCATTACTTCAGAATATAACTTGTTATATGTAGGATCTTTATAGAACTTAAAACAATTAATGAAGAAATTTTGGCTTGTACTCCAGTTCAGTATGACTATAGTCCTCCTAAAAGAGAATGAATAGAATCTCAGAGACACACACAGGCAGGACTCCACATAAACATGAAAGCAAAGACTGCAGCACAAATTCTGTAGGCTTTGCAAGGAAAAATGATTTCCAGCAACTTTGAGAAATGGAGAGACACATAAATATGATTCTCACAGTCAGCAAAAAGCACTTACTTGTGCTACCATGTGAATCTCAGAATTCTAGCCCACGTAACTGTGGAATAACATATTTTTGTTGTATGAGACATCAAGATTTTGCTAGCTTGCTATGGCAGGTCTAGAAATTTAATCATAGAGGAGAAAGATCTGTGTGGAATTTCTTGCCCTAGCATGTAACTTTTGTTTTATAGTTAGCTTTTGTCTTTATCTGTATTTATTTTAGAGCACATCTTGTTAATATTCAGTTGGCATTATTTTGCTTACCTTGATAGAATCTACCCTCTAATGTATTTGTTTTGCCTGAAAGAGTATCTGTATGTTGAATATTTGTATTCTTTTATTTCTACAGTAGTATTTATTTTACACTTAAACTTAGTTGATACCTTGCCTGAATAAATAATTTTGTCTGCCAAACTCTCTCTCAAAACTCCAGCTTATCAGTAATGTATACACTTTAAGATAATTATGTTGGACATTTCAAAAACTAACGCTTTTGGTATTTAATAAAATAACATTTTATTTAATCAATATTATATATTTTCATGAGCTACACTTTATACTCTAGTAAATATCTACTTTTAGGGAAGAATTTTTATTGTAGCAAGAATTACTAGAATTCTATGCCATTCACAATTTAACTGAAGTTTTCAGTAAGTCCAATTTAATGAAATTTAATTAAAATTTAATTGATATTCAAAAATATTTCATTATGATCACATTCTAAAATATTAATAAATTCCCAATTACTGGATAAGTTTGACAATTCAAATCAAGTATAAACTCTACAGTTATAGTTTATCTTCAAGTGAAACAAGTCCTTTTATTCTACATTATTTAGGTTTTCAAACCCTTGTATCTGGGCCAGGGAGATGGCTCAGTAGAATGAGAGCTTGCCTGGGAAGTGCAAGGGCCTGAGTTCAATCCCCAGTTCTGAAAAATAAAAAGTTCTATCTATTGAGCATATAAGAAAATAATATTATAAAACAGAATGATAGAATAGAATTTTGTCTAATACTAAATTAATTAATTAATTCATTAATTGAAATTTATCAGCAATGAAATGTATTCCACTAATGACTTGAAAGATGTAGAGGTGGTAGTTTCTTTCACATCCCCATTTAACTCTGCTTGGCCTGTGCAGAAGATGGATGGATCCTGGAGAATGACAGTGAGGTACCATAGCTTCATGAAATGGTGACTGCAGTGTGACTGACATCTGCAAGTGTTAAGCAGGTGCACACTGCTTCTGGCACCCAGTATGCAGCTATTCATTCAACGAGTGCTTCGTTTTGTTCAAATTTATCTACAAAACCTATCAGAAACAATGTAGTTTCAGCTGCCAATGCCAAGAGTACACCTTTACCCCTTTTACTAAGGGATACATTAACTCTATTTTACAATTGTTTCCATTGTTTTATTTTTTAATTTTAATGTTTATTAGTACATGTTTGTAGTACATGACACTTCCATTTCTTATGTGGAGCTGCTATGCATACCTAACACATCTTAAATTCTTAATCATTTCATTTCCCTCCTCTCCCTCCCCAACCCCTCCATCTCTTGATCTTTCCATTTGTGAAAGATATGTCTCTCTACTTCTTACATCTATTTTAAGTTTGTTGTTTAAGGAGCATATTTGTTTTAATATGCAAATTATTTATAATTTTGGTTTCTTATGTAAGACAAATCTTGCTGTATTTAAGTTTGTGTGTTGATTTATTTCACTTAATATTTTGGTCCTAAGGTGGATCTATTTTCCTAAAAATTATTTGTTTATCTTTCACGGCAGAGTAGTACCACTCTGAGCTTAAATATCACACTTTGCCATCTCTTTATCTGTTAATGGACCTATAGGCTGCCTCTAAGATTTAGCTGTTATGAATTATGGCACTATAAACAGACATAGACATGATGTCTTTAATTCTTTTGGTATAATAGCTAGAGTGGGAATAAATAACTCGCTCGGATGTATGCAAGTTCTTGTTTTAGTTTTGTGATGAATCTTCATACTGAAGACACAGATCTGGCATATGTAAGAATTTAACACGGCTGTTCTGATATTTCAGCGGATTAAAGCACCTGCTTAAGTAGACGCAGGGACTGGAGCTCGATTCCTGGTCTGTGGTGCTGGCCCCGCACCCAGGGTGCTCTGAGATGGTGATGGAGAGTGGGTGTGCTGGCTCCGGACTGTAATCCGAGCACGAGGGAGCTGAAAAAATCGGAGGTTCATTACCATTCCAATCTGTGTAGTGAGACCCTATAGACCCTGTACTAAATACATAAAAGAAAAAAGGAATTTAAGATTTTAGAAACCCCAAAATAAAAGACCCAATCAAATCATGACCAAGTTAAATAGATACTTCACAGGAGAACAGATGACCAATAATTATGGAAAAAATGTTTGACACTGCTGGTCATTAGTAAAGGAGAAATTAAAATAATGCTAAGATTCTGTCTTGTCCAGGAAGAAGTGTAATCATCATACAGAAAAAAATTTATTTTATTGAGAAATAAAACAGTGATGAATGATGATGAAACTGCAGGGAAAAGAAATGTAAATTATTGTACCAACTCTTTAGCCCTGCCTGTGTCACAATATTATCTGTGAGGATCTTTTATTTTTTCTCTTCCATTACATTAACGATGTTATACTGATTGGATCAAATGAGCAAGAGTGATTTACCAGTAAATCATCTGTGTCTCAGAGGATGGAAGATAAATACAACTAAAAATAAGGGCCCTGTACCTCAGCATAATTTCTAGGAGCCCAGTGGTATGAGGCATGCCAAAAATGTCCCTTCTAAGATGAGGGTTAAGTTGTTGTCCTTGGTCTTTCCTGTAATCAAGAGATAGGCACAAGGTCCTGTCGGTAGATGGGAGTTTTGAAAGCAAAATTCTTCCAACCATTCTTCACTATGGTTATACCATACTGGCACATGTTCTGACTGACTCAGAAAGTCGCTGGTTTTGTATGGGACCCGGAACAATGGCAGGCAGTGCAACAGGTCCAGGCAGTTGGGTAGGTCTTTGGATCACGTGATCAAGAATGCCCAGTGGTGCTTGAGCTGTCAGGGCCAGATCGAGGTGCTCTTTGGAGACTCTCCAGGTCCCATAGATGAAACACAGCAAATGCCCTTAGCACTATGGAAAACAAAGCAAAGCAACAACAACAAAAAGAAATCTCTACCATCATCTGCAGACAGCAATTTTCATTTGAGAAACAAGTCGCAGTCTGCTACTATATATTGATTTAGAGTCTATAATCAATGGTCTAAATGGTCATGGATCAGAAGTAATGTAATTAGAAAAATGATGGCAAAAATATTTGGAGAGGAGACATGTGGATAAGCTCTAAATGGGCAAAAGATGTGACGATAGTTTTGCCCTATGTAAGGTCACCCAAATGTGGTCTCAGTAGAAATATACTTTTTTAATTTAATGGGTACAATGACTTGTTTTTTCCTCAGCTGCCCCTGTTATTGTCCAAAGGGCTTATGTTCAAAATGGTTATTATGGTAGATGAAGGTTATTATGGGCTCAATGAGGTGGACCTCCACTCACAAAGACTGCCCTGGGTGCAGACACCCCTGTGGGCCTGATCTACCTTCAGGGTAACCGCGTCTGTGGGTGGAATCACTTTCTGGATGATTAGTGTGATAACAATGTGATTATACTGGACACTTCCACCATGGAAGGGATAGAATTTTTTTCATTTTTAGGACAGACACTTTTCCTTGGTATGGATTATCCTTCCTTGCATGTAATATTTCTGCCAAAACTGACAGAGGATCTTATCTACCACGATCATATCCTACACAGCAGTTCATGAAAATAAGCTGAAACATTTAAGATGCTCAAATACTTTACAGCTTTTGATTTTTACGTTAGATTTTTCATGAAGAAAAAAAATGACATAATTGCAATCAATTCATATTTCTTACAACTTGAGATTTTAGAAATTTGCATTGCTATTGACTGTATTACCTGCTTTAATTCATGATATTTAACTTTCACTTTTCAATTAACATATTCATATGAAATAGACGCTTAGACTGTTTTATGACTGAAATGATGTAAACCTGAAGAACAAAATTCAGCCTAAAGTTTTTATATACAAGTAATCATAAAAATCTGGGAAGCTGTTTACAGGCACTATAATTAGCTGTGGAAACATGCCTGTGGTATTTGATCGTTAAAAAAGAGATTCAGAATGGTTTCCAATATGGTTCCTTGACTTTTTTTATCTCATGTAAAAACATAAAACACATGGCTCCTGAGCTGAATGCAAACTTCCACACTGATTTTTAAAATCAAATTAATTTAGACAAGATAATGAATTTATTCTAAACTATGATTTATTCTTGGCCTCATATCTGTATAATTAAAATAATTATTCTTTGAACATATATTTCATGCCACATATTTTGTCAAAATTTTGAATTTGTGATTTCATTTGCCATTTATCTTCCACAATATAGGCATGGTTATTCTGAAGGCTTTTTTTTCTTAGCTAAAATGCTGATTCCCAGACACCTCAGGCAATTTACATTCTTTCCTAATATATTGAACTTGTTGGAGTCAGATATGCAAACTTACATTTATCAGTCAGAATGATCTATTTTACTGCTTCCTCTTGCACTTCTATTTTTACCTTCAGTGTAAAATGTAGAAAAGTGAGTCATATTTTGCTAGAGAAATTGAGTAATTTTATTTTAACATTTTATTAAAAGTTAAGGATCATTTTCATACCCAGAGTAACATTTCTCAATTTCATTATGATTGACATCCAGCGTTGGGAGATCTCTGCATGTAAAAGAAACCCTTCTGAATTCCATATATTTTGAATATTTAGTGGCATCACTCTTCTCTGCACAGCAGATGTTCTTAGCACTTTCACAGGCATGATAACCAAATATTTGTAATAATTTCTAAATTATCTTGGAATAAACAATTTTGGGTTCAGAACCACAGACAGACACAGTCAAACAGGTAATAAGCAATAGATTTGCAGCTCAAATTCCATAAAGGTTTTTCCACCAAGACTATCACCTTCTAAATAATTTGAATCCTATTATAAATAAATGTATGGAATGAAGCATTTGAGAATATTCATCCCATCATCTGTTGAACAGTCTTCTTTTAAGAACTAGATAATATCGTGCATGTAAATCTATTTTTACATTAACCTCCATCGGGAAGTTTTCATTCCCTCACAATGAATACTCCAGTGTGCTGTGTATATCATGCCACAAACATTTGCTTTTGTTTTTCATAATTCCATTTAATCAGCATATGCATATACTCTTTCAATTATTTAAAAAAATTCTCTAAGCCAAAATACTTTGCTTAATATATCTGAAGATGTTATTTATAATTTGGAAATTTTATTTAGATGATATATAATAATGAAAAATACACTGCATGCTTTCACCCAGTTTTGGTAAGCAACCAGTGAAACATATACTAATGCTTATAAGGGAGCATTATGCTTATAAGAGCGCTGGGGAGATGGCTCAGTGGAATAAGCGCTTCCCTGGCAAGCGCAAGGCCCTGAGTTCAATCCCCGGTTCTGAAAAAAAAAAAAAAAGAGAGAGAGCATAGTTAGTAGAGATAAAGTGTAATTACATAACTAAATTTTTTGCACATGTAAGCCACACTTTTATGCTTGAATAGAGTATATCAGAGAACAGTTTGTTGAGGAAATAATGAACATTTCTTCTTAACAAAAACATTTTAAAATAGCTTAAAATAGATGCTACTGAAAAGAAGAATGTGTGTTAGCTGGAGTGTTTTCTTTGGTAGACAAACAAGCTGCACATCCTTATATTTAAAGCAGTTGCAGTTTTGATTTAGTTCTGAGTCATCATCTGCTTTGTGGAAAGTGATATCAGTCCTGCAGCTGAGATAAGCAGTTTATGATATCAAATGGATAATTGGAGGGGAATCATCACTCTTTGTCTGAAAGTCAGCTTAGGTAAACCAATTTCCATACATTATATTTTTCCACAGAATTTCTATGATTCTAGTTTCTGCCTTTAATCAGAGTGCTGACATTGAATGTATTTTTCCTGCTTATCTCTTGCATGCCTTGAAGAAGGCCAAAGCTGACAGCTACCTTTCTACCTAACACTTGCTGAACACTGACATATGACACCCTTGTAGACTGGCAATGAGACACAATGGAAAGGTTCAAGTTGCTTAGGAGAACCTTTGTATTTTCAGTTCCTTCTATCACTCAAGATAATTTACGAGGTTTTTCATTAATTTCAGAAGAATTATACAAAACAATTGTGTTGTTGTGCAGTTATCCTCACGTTCAGGTTGTTCTTATATACAGAATTAACTTTAATAAAAGTGTCAACCTAACACAATGGTTTATACTAGTTTGAAGAGTCATAGGAACATATAACTTCAACATAAGTTTTTTTTCTGATTTTTAAATTAAGTATAATTCAATGAATGACAATTTGACAGTAATTTTATAAGATTGTTTTAATGATTTAAAATTTTAAAGAATTGAAGAGGATCTGAAGATGGGGAGAAATTTGAGAGTAAGGAGGGAAGGGAAGGTAAAATGATGAGATGCAGTATATGTATGAGACAATTCCCAAGATGAATATAATTACTATTTAATACAAACATATACTA
>NW_004524604.1:16141834-16142347 GCF_000260255.1 Octodon degus | reverse complement strand
TTGCATATTGTTGTCTCAGTGGTTATTCATTGTACAAGATGCAGACATGATATCCTGTCCACAAACACTATTATTCTATTCATTGAATTAAGAGAATGTAGCTGTATACCTATCCTGTTTTGAATATACAGATAAAAAATGGTCCACCTTTTGTATCTCCCTTTTTCTGTTTAGTTTTGTCAGACAAGAGTATCCATTGTCATTTGAATATTTTAGGTGTGGGAATTCAGCAAAATAATCTAAGATACTCCAGTAGTCCATAATGGTATTGGCAATGTCAGATAAGACTGGCAATGTCAGAATTTGTTGACTTCAACCTTTTACAGCTCAGCATATTAATATGGCTATACCTTTTATACTTTGTTTTTATACTTTTCAGCTGGACGATTAACACCAAGATAAAGCAAAATCTATATAACAAGAAATGTAACTTTTGTATCTGATAAGGTCAGTCAAGTCCCCTCAGGATTTATCCTGTAACCTTGTATCGCAGTTTGCAGATCCTTTGTCAGT
>NW_004524604.1:16139168-16140324 GCF_000260255.1 Octodon degus | reverse complement strand
GTTCTTTTGCATACACTTAAGGATGATCTATGGGCTAGTAGTTGGACTTTTTGTAAAAATGCTTAAATGATACTGAAAAGATTGCTTGTTATTATTGGGTATAACATTGTAAGTATCTATTAGGTCCATTTATTTGAAGGTTTTGTTTAGCTTTGATAATTTTTTGTTGATTTTATGCCAAGTTCATCTGTCCATCTGTGATAGTGTGGTATTGAGATTTCCCATTTAACTGTGCAGTGTTCATCTGATGTACTGTGAAGTTCAGTGTAGCTGTATTTATAGTTCACACTGCCCATTCAGCAATTCCTTTAACCCCAATATATAGTGATTTTCTCCCTATTACACAAATATTGTGTATACAATATTTATGTTTTTTGATGTAATTATTCAGTGCTCAACTGTTGAAAAGTTTAAATGTGTTGTTTCATTCAAATTTCATACTAGTTTTATGAAATTTGTTTACAAATGGGAAAACAAAGGTTCAATGTTCTAAGCAACTTATCTAAAATACACTAGTACTGTTACTACTGAGATTAAAGCTGAAATCTGTACATTTATACATGATGCACATTCAACTCTTCAATATGACTCTTCTGATAGATTACATTACCAACAAATGACTGTTATTTTGGCAACTCCTCACTGATTACAAAGCAGATATTTCATGAAATTATAGCCATATTGTGGCTTTCACTTAAATGAGGATGTGTTCTCTTTTCTTCATTTTTAATTTAAACTTTGAATTCATAACAGTAAGTAGCATAACTATTATAATTCTGTGAGTCTTATAACAAAGAATAGTCTCACGATTCAACTCTTATCAGATTTCTGCTTTTGAGAGACAAGTCTATTTTATATTGTCAGTTGATACTTCTGGAACTTGCATTCATCTTTCTAGCTAATTCGATTTTCTTGATCTCTCTGTTTTATTTTCAGTTTAAGCTATTACATGCTGATTTAGATAGGAACATATGAGAACATGATACACTTCAGTGCTTCTCTAAAACACAAACAATTCTCTCATGCACCTAGAATATATATAGACCACAATGTTTTCATTCATAAATACTCAGTGATGGCATTATTGCAAATGTGTAAATATTGTTCATAGCTCAGTCACCTCGGTGCTATAATTAACTTTGATTTCTACTAGCAG
>NW_004524604.1:16136172-16137788 GCF_000260255.1 Octodon degus | reverse complement strand
TATCCTTCAAATGTTACAGACAGACTTAAAAGTATGAAATGCATGTTCTTGTTGATCCTTTAGGCCATAACACTGTGTAAAAACACTACCCAGAATTATGCCTCTATTCCAGGTCTTTTATGTCTTGAGAAACTATGATACCTTCTAATGATGATGAACTTTTGGATGTTCTCATACACAGAAAAATGCGTCAGGGTTAATAATGTTTAATGTTCTGACCAGCAACAAAATGCCCTTATTTTGAAATTAATTTGCCATAGCTTTGAACCTCAGGAATGTTCCACTAAAGTATGTTAAATCAAGCAAGAGATTCACCTTGACATCCACAAAGACAGAGAAAATGCTGATTATGGTTTTGTTATGAAAAAGTCCTTTTTAGCTGATAAGAAACAAAAGAAATTCCAAATGGAGACCCTGTAAAAGATGAGGGACAGCACTGTATGTCTTATTGGTTCTTTGCCTGTAGATGAAAGTGGGCATGTGAGGATGACTAAATCAGAGGGAGGAGCAGACACAGGAAACAATCCAAGGTCTACATTGCACAATTCTCAAACTCATAATCCTTTTTTTGATATTAATTTTATTGAGAAAGAAGTGGCATTGAGATAGTTTCAAAACAGGTTAGCAGGACAGTTACAATAATTAATATGTTGCATATTGTTGTCTTTGTAGTAGTTATTCATAGTACAAGATTTTCTCCTCAGATTATATAAATCTTTTGCCTTTTACCAACTCATAATCCTTTCTTTTTCTTTTTCTTTTTTTTTTTTTTTGGAACCAGGGATTGAACTCAGGCCCTTGCACTTGCCAGGGAAGCGCTTACTTCACTGAGCCATTTCCCCGGCCCCTCAAACTCATAATTCTTAAGCTAATTCTTCACTCATAATTCAGCACAGTGAAGGACAAAACTAGTGCTTTCTCATGGTGTCTTTTAGTGACCATAAGCTGCACTGTAAGTGTTCATTCGCTCTGTGTATCTTCCCTTAAGGAGAAGTTATGTAAGATATGTGAAGAAGGATATCTTGTGACCATTGAATTCATTCATTGTAAGGTTAATAAATACATTAATGTTCACATCAGGACATGCTATGAAAAACTACAAGGAAGAAGTGTGAGGCAAGGTCCCTTTGCAGGTAAATGAGGCATGTATTTCACTTGTAAATAAATTCTAAATTTCAACGCTGGAATCTAAAATTAACAAATGTAATCCTAAGTAAATTGGGGGGATAGAAATTGTCTGTGTATTTTGAGAAGGTGTTCACTCTGCCTATAGCTCACAGGAAATGGCTAAGAGTATTGTACCTAAAATAATAATTGACAGAGGGGTTATGATTGAAAAATCTCCAGTGTATTAAAAACACATGAATGTTGACCTAACTACTTTATCTCCTTAATATGTATTTTTAGACGAAATGTCAATAATTGCCAATATTATTGTGCAGTGTTATAAATTATGATATAGCTTTGTTTCTTTTCAAAAGAGGATATGAAGGTGTCCAAACAATTGATGATTGGATACTGTTACTTATTATTACAACACCCGAAGATATATGATCACTCTGTTTTTAATATGAATAAAACTTTGTTAAACTCTAAATGACTCTGAATTTTAAATT
>NW_004524604.1:16126284-16134732 GCF_000260255.1 Octodon degus | reverse complement strand
AGTACTTATGGTATTTGATCCATTAAGAGAAACCCCTGAACAATGAAGATAGACCACTTTTGATGCATTGGTTAGAGACACCAGTGTTTACTGAAGGAAATAGCAGTCATAATTCTCATTAACCATTTAATTTATGATTCACCCTGTTCATCATAAGAATCTCTAGTTCTCATGACATCTTTGAGATTTAGGCTTTTTTATTTTTGGTCTGGAGACCAATTAGATCTTAAATCTTTGATTAGAGTTTCCCCTTCTCATATTTCTGAATTCCTCTAATAATCAGAAAATGACATTCTTAATTAATCAGAAATCATTTACTAAAAATATAATAGAGTTGATTAATATACTCCAAATCTGTTTATTTAAAAGGATAAATATATTAGCAAACAACATAAAGTTTCAGTACCTATGGACAGAAGTTAGAGGTGAGAATGTTCAAATAAAGAATGCATACATCTGCAAATTGGCTTTAAACATAATGATGAAATTAAAGTTCATGAGACTATAAAATATTTTATTTTAATTTTCATATAATATATAGTGTGATAACTTAATATAAGCATAATATATTCAAGGAACAAATTAATATAGCATTTGCATCTCCGTAAAATTTTTGATTAATGCATAATAAATATATAAATGTGCTTATTCATAGAGAAAATTATGAAATTTTATGTTTTTGGGTGTTTTTTTTGTTTTGTTTTGTGGAACTGGGGATTGAACTCAGGCCCTTGCGCTTGCCAGGCAAGTGCTTATTCTACTCAGCTATCTCCTCAGCCAAAAGTCATAAAATTTTAATGAATGTGTACAGTAGGGTCTGATCAAATTAGAGTAATTATTATTTCCATTTTTTAAACCATTACTTTGTCTTTGTTTTTCTTTTTTCTATTTTAGGACAGGGTCTACAGGGTCTCACTGCTTAAATCGGACTCATAGTGATCCTCCTGTTTACAGCCTCCCAAGTGCTAGGGTTACAGGCGCACACCACCATGCCCAGTCTCAATTGATGTCTCATTAGGCACAGTCTACATTGTGGATCACTTTCCTCTGTGATCCCATAATCTCCTTGATCAGAAAATGTGGGACATCACTGAGTTACAGGATGTTACAGTACAGGTTGTCTTACATCCTGAGTCATCACTGAAAACATTCTCTCAGGCTTTCACGGAGAGCAAATTGGTCAAGCAATGGCCATGACTCATCCACATGACTGACACTAACAAAGGATCTACAAACTGTGGTACAGGGTTTCAGGCTAAATCCTGAGGGGATTTGACTGATCTTGTCAAATGCAAAAGTTACATTTCTTGTTATATGGGTCTTGCTTTATCTTGGTCTTAACCATCCAGCGGAAAAATATAATAAGGAGGTACAAAAAGTAAAGCCATATTAATATACTGAGTTGTAAAAGGCTCAATTTGACAACTTCTGACATTGCCTGTCCTACGGATAACCCACTACTATTATAGACTACTGGAGTACATTGGATTATTTTGCTGAATTCATACACCTATGATATTTAAATGGCAATGGAATATCCATCTCTCACAAAACTAAAAAAAAAGGGGGATAAAAATGAAGGACCATTTTGTATCTGTATATACAAAATAGTTAGGATAGATATACAGCTACTTTCTCTTAATTTAGTGAGAAGAAAGATTTGTACTAATTGTGTTTGGACAGGATATCATGTCTGCGTCTTGTACTATGAGTAACCAGTACAAAGGCAACAATATGCAATGTATTAATTATTGTAACTGTCCTACTAATTGGTTTTGAAACTTTGTCATTGCTATTTGTTTCTCAGTAAAATTAATAAAAACAATTGCTGTCTTAGCGCACCCTGAGGTGAGGCCACCACAGAAAGCCTAAGGATCCAACTCCCAGACCCTGTGTTTGCCTAAGCAGGCACTTTAATCCATTGAGCTATTTGGCTGACCCTCCATTGCTTTGTTTTTGGAAAATTGGAGCCCATCTTTTTTCATAGTTTATAAAACATAACCCACTATTGTGAATTATAGTCACTCCATAGTGCCACAGAGCACTTGGAATTATTACTTCTATGCAGTTGTTTTGGTATTTGTTATCCCATCTCTGCACAACCTCTGTGCAGCCTTTCCCTGCCTCATTTGAAGCATCTAAGACAGGATGCAACAACTTACAGAAAAATATTAATAATAAATGCATCACAAGAGCCAGCAATCCTGAAATTAATAATATGCATTTTAATTGATATTTGATTTGTCAACAAACTGATGTAATTCCATGAACAGAGTTTCTTTGGTGGTGGGAGGGTATAGGAATTGATCTCAGGACCTTGCACTTGCCCGGCAAGTGTCATGCTGCTTTGCTATAACCTTGATCTTCCATTAATATATTTCCAATGTTATAAAACTAATAAATAATATGGAGAAACTGCAAAGGCATTAAATTAATTTTGAGATACTAGTAGCCCTTTAACTCGAGAAAAAAGCATTTGGTTGGCAAATAATAATGTCTGGCAATATTTTGTTTCCATTTGCAATACATCAGGTGACAGACCTGACCCTGGCCATCTTCCCCATACAAACACAAACACAGCCATTGTCCCTAAACAGTAAAATGAATTAAGTTTGTAAACTGAGGTAGCTAGCACCATAAAACTCTAAGCAAAGACATATTCCAAGTAAGTGAAATAAAGAACAGTGTTTGCCTTTTCAAATTGTAAAAATCTGTCTGTAACACACATTATACTTAAAACCTATCAATTACATATCACACTCAAATTACAAATTATAAGTAAATCTATGTGTTTGGAATCAGCAATTTTAAAAAGTAAAGCAATATAGCATTGCATCTCATATATATTAATTGGTTTTATTTTTTCTAACTATACCATTTTAATGGTTCTAGAAAGTGATAATGTCATAGCAATACACTGGATGAAATTTGTGCTTGTCTTTAGTTGTATTGGACATCTTCTTTTCTAGGGGATAAAATAAATCAGTTTCCAGGCATATTCAAATTTCAAACAAATTAAAGATCTACATGCAAAAAATAGCTGAAGTCATTCAACTATAATTTGTCCATATATAAATATTTTCATTGACATCTACTATAATTACCTTATTTATGGTGGAAAGTATTTTTTTACTTGTATAGCACTTCCTTTATGTTTACATTAAAATTGAAATTTTATAAGATCTCTGGTTTCTTCAGTGTATACCTGCATACACAAGGCTGAATATGAAATTTGCAATTTCACTTATCTCTTGAGACATATTAAATTACAGCTTCTTTTTTATACAGTGTATACAATTTTAAAATATACTTTACCAGCTTATTTTCTATCACAAATACAAGAAATACCTAATTCATTTTATGATCCAAGGAATTGGTCAATATTTTTTACAAAATTTTATTAACCTTACACATATAATTGTAAGTAATATGAATTGATAGAGAGATACAGATACTAACTGTTCTAATCTAATTAGATTAGGAATAGTATTATAGCTTCTGTAATAATCTCTGTAAAAAGGGGCTTAGCAATGTCCTTATAATATGTATAGTGGTGTTTGAACCTATCAAAGGAAATACCATCATAACATTTTGTATAAAATAATGAATATATGCATGAACTTCACTGAAGATCATAATATATTATATAGCTATATGACTATATAAAGGATTGATGAAACACCTTAGCTTGGTAAGAAGTTGTTTGTTCTTCCACAAATAATGTTGATATACATAACTCCAGCTTTCACGATTAGTCATAATATCACATTTTGACCCTAAAGTAAATTATTTGCCAATGAATATTCATAGAGGAGTTCAAAAACCACACATTCTCATATAAAATCAATAAACAAAACTATGCTTATGTCAATCTGATTACCAAGTTTCTCTTAACTTAAACTATGATGAAAATGGAAGAATTACAGAATGTTCTTAAAAGTTGGCAGAAAACTGGAAGTGATTTTTAAAACCTACTTCTTTCCCCTGACAGAACAAACTAATTTAGAGTGCTATTTCAGATACATGACAATTTTCCTGTGTCTTATTAGCTTAACATTCTTGTTTCTTTTCATTAGCACCTGGTTGGAGCTCGGTCTCCCATTGGGAAACACCTGTCCACAGTTAACAAGGTGTTAATTGTAAAAACAATAAAGAGTTGAGGCAGGGAATTAGTTCATACATTCTTAAAACAACTTCAAAAATATCCAAAAAAGTAGACAAAACCACACTGTTTTTAAAGGAGTCAAAATTTTATAATGATTCTAGCTCTGTAGCTATGAGTAGAGTAGTAAGACTCTATTTATCTTAGGAAGGAGGGAAATGATCGTATTTCACTGAATTTTTATAGAAGTTATTGTAGTTAATTCAAATAAATCTCACCTGGTGATCACTGTTTATGTATTAACCATCATCATTATTATCATTGATTTGCTTTAATTGACAAATAAGTGTATGTGGAGTATAGCATGACATTTTAATATATGCATACAATATTTGGTCTGGGTAATTGGCATATCCATCACCTCAAACATTTATCATTTCTTTGCATTGTGAATTTCAGAAACTCTTTTCTAGATATTTTGAAATATGCATTTGTTTTCAAGCACAATTACCTTACCAGGCTATAGAATAAAGGTTATTTTTCCTGTCTAACTTCACTCATGTGCATTAACCCCCTCTGGGTAGATGCTAATGAAAATATAAATACAATCAAATAAACATTTGAATGGATTTATCTTTAGTTTTTTCACACATAGATCTTTAATTTGTTTGAAATTTGAAAATCTTCGAAGTCTGTTTTATTGTATCACCCCCCAAAAGCTGAACAATACAACTACAGAAAACACAGATTTCATCCAGTGTATTGCTATGAGAACATCATTACATGCCAAAACCATTCTTCTGTTCCGTTGATTCTTGATTCATTTTTTTTAATTTTTGTCAATACAGTGCTGTTCTTATTATATTAGTTTTGTATAATAATTTCAACTCAGGAATTGTGATGCATCTTTCTTTGTGTTTGTGGACCAGGATTGCTTTAGCTATTCTAGGTCTCTTCAGTTTTCAAATGAACTTTAGGATTGTTTTCTCTAATTCTGTAACATACAGTACTGTAGTTGATTGAGATTGCATTATATCATTATAACAATTTTGAAAGCATGACCATCTTCACTATATTGGTTCTTCTTACTCAAGAACAAGGGATAGATTTGCATTTTCTGATACCCTCTTTCATCTTCTTTTTTCAGATTCTGTCATTTTCAATGTAAAAGACTTTCACTTCTTTTGTTATATTAGTTCCTAGGTATTTAATTTTTTGGATGCTATTGTGAAAGGTGTTCTTTTCACAATTTCTCTCTCAGTGAGCCTGTTATTCATGTGCAGGAATGCTATTGAGTTTTGAGTGTTGACTTTGCTTACAGCTATGCTACTAAACTTAGTTATTAAATTTAGAAGTCATTTTGGTGACTTTTTAAAAGTCCTATATGCAGAGTATCGTGTTATCCACAAATAGTAATACTTTACCTGTTTCTTTTCCTAACCACATTTTCTTTTATTTCTTTCTCTTGTCTAATTGCTCTAGCTAATGTTTCTACAATTATATTGAGAAGAGATGTGACACTGGACATTCTTGTCTTATTCTTGATTTTCCAGTGGATGAGATAGGAAATTATAAAATTAGAGCAGAAATTTTTGCAATGCAAATGAATAATATAATGCAAAGAATCGGAAAGTTTTAGAGTTGGTTCTGTGAATGATTAAATAAAATTAATAAAATTGAAAACCCTTTAACCAATCTTATCAAAAAGAAAAAGACTCATATCATGCAATTAGAAGTGAAAATGGTGAAATCAGATGAAATCTTTCAGAAACCCAGAATATCAATAATAACTACTTTGAGAACCTGCATTCTCCCAAGATGGAAAACAGAAGAAATGGATAGGTTCCTAGATACCCATCAATTACAAAAGGTGAATCAAGAGGATATAAAAATTTAAAATTAAATTTAATTATTATTAAATTAAATAATATTAAACTGCTATCAGTTAATGAAATTGAATATATAATTTAAAAACTACTAACAAAGAAACTCAGTCCCAAGTTGAATCACTTTTGGATTCTACAAGAAATTTAGAGATCTAATGTCATTACTTGTCTAGGTAGTGAACTTGAAAAGGAAGCAATATTTGCACATTCATTCCTGGAAGCAAGCATTACCCTGACACCAAATCATAGGTGGATTCTACCACAAAAGAGAACAATCTCTCTAAGCAACACATGAAAATCCTCAATAATATACTGGCAAACTGAAAACAGCAAATCATTAAGAAAATTATACAGCATGATGAAGTTGGATTTATCCCAGGCATACAGAGATGGCTGGACATATGCAAATCAATAAATGTAATACACCATATCAAAAGAGCGAAGGAGAAAAAACACATTATCATTTCAATAGATGCAGCAAAAGCATTTGACAATTTCCTACACCGATTCATGGTAAAAACCCTACAGAAAATTGGAAAAGATGGTCATTATCTCAATCTGATAAAAGCAATCTATGAAAAACCAACAGCCAGTATCATATTAATTGGATTAAAATTGTAATATTTTTCATAACTAATGATTTTCAGTGTACTTAAAGCAAATGTTGTGAGCCTGTGTGATAAATCTGTCGCAAGATTTACACAAGTAAATATTGCGCTATTTCTTATATGAAGCCTATCTTTCATTTATACTGAATTCTAGTGAGTGATTTGACCATTAATGACTTAAGTAATATATCCCTTAAAAAGCAAAGAGAAAAAAAGTCAAGCTCAATATTGACATAGATCTTTTGACTTTACCTTCTATTATTATAGAAGCTTACCTGCTGAAAGTAATTTTAAAACTGGTTAAAATAGGAAGAAATGCTTTATACATTAGAAAACAGAATGCGTCCTTGTGATACTTGAATGAATGAAGCACATGAGGCGAGCTCTGTTGCCCCCACCATTCTTTGCAAGGTGGTGTTATTCTAACTTGTCACAGGATGTGGGACTTAAATGGCTCATTGTCATCCTATCAAGAAGCAGAAGAGCAAGAAATTCATACCTCTAGAGGGTAAAAGACAAAGAAGCTGCTAAATCTGTGACTCATAGACCTGCCCAAGCAACAGCAAATCACTAGGAATTAAATGGGATTGACAACAACTCAAAATGCACATATAGCAATTATTAAAAAGGTAAACACACACGCATATAAATAAGAAGAAAAATTTCATTTAGCATGTAAAATTATTAGCAACTCAAACTAAAGCATATAAAGAAGAAAAAATAGGCAGTAGAAAGCAAATAATAAGGAAATTTTAATTTTCAGTATATGTATAGTAAAAGCAAATTCATTAAACTCTATTTAATAGGTACAGATTATCAGTTGAAGTGAAAAAAATTATGTTATGAAACAGCAGGCAAATATAAATTAAACATTAAAAATTATGAACTGAAAGCAAATGTAATAAAACTAGAGCACATTTACCAACATCATAAAAAAAAAATACCTTTGACAAAAAAGGAGGCATATTGGAACACCGAAGGATCATTTTAAAAGGGTAGGATCAAATATATGTGTTCATCATTTTTTTTTAAAACAAAAGAGCTTGAAAATACATTAAAACTGGACAGTAGTGTAAGGAGATAATCAGTAATTGTCTTGGTTATTTTTCTCATTGCTGGTATAAAAATACCCAACACCCAAAGTTAAAGGAGGAAAGGCTTATTTCACCTCACAGTTTGCAGAGGTTTCAGTCCATATCTCCGTGTCAGAGGCCCCTGACAGAGGAACCCTGGCAAGGGGAAGCCATTCAGGGCCAGCAGGCAGGAGACAGTAAAACAAAGAGCCACAGAATTAACAAGAGAGTAGCAGAGCAGCTTGTTCTCTCCCTTTACATTCCGTTCAGTCTACTCACCTTTTGGATGGTGCTACCCCACTCAGGTTGCAGAGCAAGCTTAATCCCAGCAAACTGTCTTAATCATAGCATCACATCCTTCATCCCAGGATGGCACAAACTAGTCTATCCATCTTTGCTATTCCCCACCTCTGACCATAGCAGGTTTCAGGAGACTCCTTGATGTAAACCATAACAGGTGTTCATGATGGAAGCTTTTATCATTACTATTCATACAATCATTCATAAAATAACTAGACAAGGGCTGGCCAAATAGCTCTGGAGACTAAAGTGTCTGCAAGCAGGTGCAGGGGCTAGGAGTTCGATCCCCAGGCCTGTTGTGCTGGCCCCACCCCATGGGCATGCTGAGACAGCAATTGAGACTGGGTGTGGTGGTGCACGCGTGTAATCACAACGCCTGGGAGGCTGTGAACAGGAGAATCACAGTGAGACCCTGAACACCCTGTAGACCCTTCCCTAAAATACAAAATAATAATAGTGATAATGATAATAAAATAACT
>NW_004524604.1:16117039-16126037 GCF_000260255.1 Octodon degus | reverse complement strand
ACTAAGCTATATACCCAGCTTCTGGATTTCTGAAAACAATATTCCTGAACATGAGTATGGGTTAAAAATAAAATTATAAAATACATGAAGTTATATGCATTTTGAAATAGGATAGCAGTGTTAGGATAAAATGTTACAGTTTCTAACACTGTTACAGTAGTGTTACAGTAAATCCTTTAAAGATTTTATTTTAATGTAATTAAAGTCAGCGACCTCTTTTTTCTCTTGTCAGGTAAAAAGTTGAACATATTCAACTTGAATTACTAAAAAATTAATATTAGAGAAAGTTCATTGAGATAGAAAACAAATTTATGAAATTTACACAACCAAAATCAGAAAAAAATGGCATTTTGAAGAAATCCACTTGTAGAAAAATCAAAACACAACATAACAAAATATATCTTTAAGATTAACCCCCCAAAATGTTTATAATGTCCATACTGAAAAGTACAAAGTACACTGAACTTTGCAGAAAAGCATGAGAAAGCAGATCAGAAGCTCTGGAAAATCTAGAAATAGGGTCAAAATTCTAAATCCATCTGATAAAAAGGATAGGAAAATCTATATGAAAAGAATAGTTTTTTTATGCAACTGAGACTAAATAATGGTGTAAACATAAGAAATTAGTATTGGACCTTTTTCACATCATAAAGACCTTAATTAAAGTGTATAAACATAATGAAAAGCTAGCTATAATGTTTAAAAGAAAATTTAATGAAGCATATTCATTACTTTGAAATAGCCACAGGTATTTGGGAGCAGATGGAAAAGTCTGTTGGTTGCATGTTTGCTTTCTGTTGCTGGGCAGGGAGGATGCCTGATACAGTTTCAAGCAAGAGAGCTTCATGTTGGCTCATAGATTTCCCTTAACCATAGTTTTCTTTCACAGTTAGCTGTTGCCAAGAAAGAAGCTTCATGGCAGAGGGATACGACATGGGAAAGTTGCTGAAGGTCAGAAGAAAATAGCCAGAAGAAACACTAATAGAGACAGACAAAGAGAAAAGAATTAGAAATGTACCACAGTAATATATCACACTCACATTTACAGCAGTGGTTTATAATAATCAATCCTGGAAACAATGCAAATTCCTATCAATCAGTACTACTACTTAGCCATAAAGAAGATTGAGCTTGAGACATTTCTAGGTAAAATGAAGCACCTTGAGTCCATACTCTTACCTGAAATTAACTGCACATATATGTGTAAAAACTACATTGCTTCTTTGGTGTGGAAAACTGAAAGCTTAAATAAGGACCAAAATGTACAGTAGATATTATGAGATAGGAAGAGAATGCCTGAGTATGAGGAGAAACTGGTAGGGGGAGAAAGGAGAGAGTAAAGAAAAGCTTTGTGGATAAGAAGGGGAAGAGGATTGAAGGGATAGTAGGAAAACGGGAAAACCAAGAATTAAGATCATTGCTATTTGTTTCTCAATAAAATTATTAAAAAATTAAAAAGACAAGGAAAAAATTAAGACTTCTTGAAAGCAAGTGTCAATATTCAATTGTTTCCTTTATCTTGCATATCATGTTATCTATACATGTTATATACGTGTTAATCTGAACAACAGATTTTATGATAAAAATAGATAATATAAGAGCCATTGTTAATTAGCTAGTTGCTTTGGAAATCTATTAACATACCTATTGTTGCATGTTACCCTGCTTCTGTCTTTTTTGCTATTGTTTTTGCTTCTGTTTTTTCTCTTCAAAATAAAATGACATAAAATTAAAAAACAAAATAAAATAAAAGTAGGAAGAAGGAAAAAGAAAGATATATCATGTATAGAAACAAATTCCATAGGAATGGAACTCAGGACTTTGCACTTGCCAGACAGGCTCTTATGAGAGACAGCTCAGTCTCAAAGCTATCTCTCCAGCCCTAAAACAGAAGTCCTAAAAATCTTCCCATTCATGCAGATCTTTCCACCCTACATCCTGATCTGCTTGAAAATCTAGAATATAGATGGACTGTTTTGTATCTGTATATACAAAATAGTTAGGATAGATATACAGCTACTTTCTCTTAATTCAATGAGAAGAAAGATTTTTACTAATAGTGTTTGGACAGGATATCATGTCTGCATCTTGTACAATGAATAACCAGTACAAAGACAACAACATGCAATGTATGAATTATTGAAACTGTCCTACTAATTGGTTTTGAAACTGTGTCATTGCTATTTGTTTCTCAATAAAATTAGTAAAAAAAAAAAAAACAAAAAACAAAAACAAAACAAAAAAAACTTAAAAAAGAAGCAGAAAGAAAGGAAAGTTGTTAAGGTTTTGGTCAAACATGTTCAGAAATAGGATCCTTGGAAGGTGATTCAATCATAATGGTTCTGAACTCATCAGTGTTTGAATCTACTGATGAGATCAAGACCTTGATGCCATTAGTGGGAGGTAATGGAAACAAGAGATGGGGCCTTGCCAAAGAGTAGGAAGCACACTTTTTCTCAGTCTCTTTCTTCCTCAGCTCCAGACATCTGCAGGTTAGGCCTGGGAGTAAGCTCAGTGGCATAAGCACCTGCCTGGTGAGCACAAGGTCGTGAGTTTGATCCCTGGTTAAAAAAAGAAAAAAAAATCATGAATTGAGCAGCTTTCTTCTACCAGGCCCTCTGCTAAGCTGGTTTGTGCTTTTGCTATAGGTTAGAGAGCCTACAGGCATAAAACCCAGAGAACTCCCCGATCACAGACGTTGAAATCATGATTCAAAATAAAAACCTTTCTCCTTTATGTTGTTTATGCTGAATATTTTAGTCACATAAGGGGAGGCTACTAAGGACAAAGGCCAAGCGCATGTATTACTTAAATTGTGACTTTCTCTGTAATTACAAATGTTCACACTAATACTATCATAGGAGTATAAAATCAGAAGTCGAAACTACGTTTAATCTCCATAGTGCTGGTCAAACATTTTATGTCAATTTGAATGACTTTTTAAAAATGTATATATCTTTGTATATTTTAGACTTTCTATAAATTATAGTTTTATACCCTATTAAAGAGTCTGGAACATTGTTTATTCAATCCTTATTTTGATGGACAATAAAACATATTAGTATCAAATTCAGATAGAGTGCTGTTGTATTCATCATTCCTAACCTCTTTGCTCTGATTATTGAATCAGATTTGCCATAATATAGCCCTGCATTTAGTGCTGTTTGCATATTAATTCTCATTTACAGTGCTGACTTCACGTTTGGACCTCACATATTACAGTGTCTTTTTCACAGAAATTGTGAACCTTCAGATTTAGTGTTTTCAAATAATGGAAAATGTCTGTCATGTAATCTAAATGTCAAAAGTAGTTCTTGTCAACTAAAATCAGATTGAATTTCTTCGAAAGTATCTATCTTTGTTATTCATATTTAAATGTATTATTTTCTTTTTCATGATAGAAGTCTCACTATGGAATTTTAACAAACATGAATAGACAAATTGAATAAGATATGTAGCAAGCTCTACCTTTAGTTTGCTTCTTGGATGAAATAGAGTGTTGTTCTTTCAAAGTCTTTTTGTTCTTTCTGTCCTAACATTATGGTTTTTAAAAATCAATGTATCCAGAATGACCTTTGGTGGCTGTTTTCATTTTATCTCAGTGTACCACAATAAGTAGAATACTTGAGATGTAGCGTGTACATTCTTCTTTTTTGCACTCCTAAAAAGAAGCTGAAATAAAAGATTTGGAGAATCACTGATAAATCAGCAAACTGTTTTAAAGAAAAAAATTATGTATAGAATTTAAGGATGTAAAAATGGGTTTTATGAAACTTCCCTGTCTGTGACCATTGCCTGCTAAAAAACCTGTGCATGCTCAGGAATCAACATACAGGATTTTGACTCTGCTGCTTTATAAAACAATAATTCAGAACTATCTTAACTTTTTATGTGTGCTTTCTAATGATAAGATCTTCTAAGTTTCCTAAAGTAACTTACAGAAAAGAATCAGTCAAAATAAGGTCAACAAGACCACAACTACAGATTGCTTTTTTCTATTACTTTGGACAGTCTTTCTGTATCAGAACCAATGTACACCTGCCTACACACACAGACTTTAGAGTATACTTTGACCACAACACAGTACTCTCGTTTATAATTCACACTCATTTTTGAAATGTATTAATAAAGTTCTTTCCATAGCAGACACTTTGCTAGACTCTGCGGATATATTTGTAAGGCATATAATCTATAACAAAAGACTACACAGTCTAGAGAGGTAGAATCGCTGTCTGTACTTTGCTATTTTCCGAGCTCTTGTGTCATACGAGATTGACCAGTACATGAATGTGTTTAGAGCTGACGGGGGCTGTGGGCTGTGGAAGGTCCAGAACCTCGGCTCAAGACATGCGCACACTTACAGAGCCCCCTACCTTCTGGGTCCAAAGTGATTGCTTCTGGTGTAAATGCAGCTCAGTAGGAACACAATGCACTGTGCCCAGGAAGGTGCAACACGTGCCTTTTTGCTTGATTTTTTTTCCTAGTCTTTCTTATTTGCAACAGTATCCCAAGCAGAAAAGATTCATTACCTCATACCTGTATGTGAAGCTACTTTTTTGGATTCAGAAGCTCTTATGATTTGCTCTTATTATGTTATGAAAATGAAAATGAGACAAATGGGCTAGTCTTGAAAATTAAAGAAAGCATTTGAATGCATAGAGGACTATTATTCTAAAGGTATTCATAAAAGGAATTGTCAAGTTCAGCTTATGTAGTTTCTCAGGACTTTCTTCTTTATCATACAGGAGTTTTAAAATCAAATTTGACATAAAACATTAGATTTGTTTAATTACTTAAAATAGGCTCCTGTTATCAAAATGCATTGTCTTTAACTTTACTTTGAATATACTTTATGACCTTTGAATGAAGTTATTTTCAACAGAAAAAGTATGCCAGTAGAACAGTAGAATTGCCACTTGACAAACAAAATGAAACCTAAGTACAGCCTGTATTTTATAGATTTTCTGAAATCTTTATAACCTAAAGATTTCTTCTTGCCAGTCCCTAAAAATGTGACAATGAGGTTCACTATGTTACTACACAGCAATTTTTATTTGCTAAAAGTGAGTATCATAACTGCATTGATTTCTCTACTCTTGAAGCTATTTAATGAGAAAGGAAAGTATTGTGCAAAGGACGTTTTAAAATAACATTAGCAGTAAAGGGCACTGGTAGAGCTTTAATGAGATTTTCTGTTCAGACAAATTTTTATGTTCCTGTGGAACAAGATCAATATTAATTTGCTTTACTTATATATTTTGGGAGTACTCATATTAGTTTGTTTTACTTAGATATTTTGAAAGTTTTCATCATGGAGTCTATTAGGGGTTAGTATGACAGGGGACAAAGCTATCTGTAAAGACTCTCCAATTCCTACTAAAATTTGTCAAGAGCAGCATAATAGTTTGTATTCTACATGGACTTGATCTCCAAAGGTAAGAGTTTTCCAGAAAAAACATATCAATTTCTAGACCTGGTTAAAAGCAATAGAAAAGATGCTGATAAGACAGCAATTAGACACACTCAGATAAAATTCCAGCACTACAGCTGTTAAAATGTACACATTTCACAAGTCATGCTTGCTTTTTAAATATAAAGTTCTCTGCTATTTGAGTAGAGTCAATTTAAAATCTATTGAAGAAAGCTTGTAGTCTGTGAGAACAATATCATTGTTATCATTATTGTTAATATTGCTTCAACTTCTATATATTAGTACACTCTGCAACATTTGTGTGACAGACAGCAATGTCTCCTGCATATTTTTACATTACCTTAAATAGGGGTAATTGAAACATACCCATGAAGAAGAAATTTTTATCTTCATAAACTTACGGATTTGCACGAAGGAAGATATCTAGTATTGATAAAGCTATGAATAAGTATCTGATCCAGGTCATAATTTTGGAAAAGAGTAGAGCATAATCTCATGATACTACCAGTGCTGGACACCTAAAAGCATCCACACAAGAAATGTTACTATTAGAGTGGTTACTGACATCTAGGGATTCATGAAAGAAAATGTCTTAAGGTACTGCTCTTTTCATTTTTACACTGAGTGTGTAGGCCTTTAAGACTCACAAAATACAATAGCTATGGTTCTTTAACATTTGTTCTTGATTCTGATGGCTTTCATCAAACTAGACTGGTATTTCCTTGGTTTGTACCTGCTGTATTTTATGAATGCTTTCATTCTACTTTATATTTAAGCCCTTAAATAGGCATCTGGAAATGCCATGTGTCGAAGTGTATGTTAGAATATGAAATGTACTGACCATTGACCCAAAGAACAAATATAATCTCTCATTACTCTTCAGTTGACTAACCTTTAATTTTCCCTACTGCACTCAGTTTGTTTCTTTATTCAGAGTTAAATTCTATTCCTGAGTTCATTAGTAAATCTCTTGGGCTAAACATATTCAGGATAATTTTATCACACAATTTCCAAGCTTCAAGTGATTCCACAGAAAAGAAATAATAGAATATGTTCCATGTATAGCTTCCAACATCTCAAAAATTCCTTAGTGCACAATATTCAGACTAAAACTACAATAAAAATATTGCACTGGTAACTACGCTCTGAAACGTTTTAATGATTTTTTGCAAATAAAATATATAACAAGAGAAACATCCATATCACTGGAAACAGTTAACTTTTTTCAGTGTTAGTGGGACAATAACTTTAGCATCTTTCTTAACTAATTCCTTCAAAGAAGTATCTCATGATTCTCACAATGTTGATTTCATTTAAAAGTGATGCTCAACAGAACATACTTAGCTTTTGAAAGAATTATTAATTTTGTCATACAGTATTAGATTTATTTCATGAAGCTGCTTATCTTCAATGTAATTAACAAATATATGTTTTTCATCTCTTGGGAAACACTTTACATATTCATTGCATAAGGATTGATAGTTGTTATTGTTTTTAAATCAATCACTTTGTATATCAAGCTGTGTTCAATGCATTACTTATTTAATGTTGCTGTGCATTGGTAGTTTCCTATACTTACTGTTCTGCAGAATGTCTTGTAGATTCCTGGCCCTCTACCAAGAACATCAGTTTATTTAATATGTGTTTATATATGTGCATGCAATTTCTTTTAAAAGTTCCCCAAGTACTTATTGAACAACTGGGGTGAGGGACCACAGGTTCAGCATAAGATCAGAGAAGAATTAACAAGTCCTGAATTCTAGCAGAAAATGGGAAGTGATTTTCAATCAGCATTCCCTTAATAAACAAGAGTACTTACTACCCAGTTTCAAGTACAAGGTTCCACTCACATATGTGTAAAATGAATAGCTTCCCCACCTCCTGCCTATTATAAAAAAGTGGCAGTAAAAGTTATGAGGAAGAGATGAAAAAAATGAATGTACAATGTTTTCTTCTCTCATAGAAATAAATGCTTCTAAGATAGAAAAACAGAAGTCCAAAAGTGTCTGTCCAAGTAGATGGTGTGAGCACAATGTAATACATTTAATAAAACCTGTCACTTGAAAGATAAGGGCAGAGCTGTCCTTACACCAGTGGCACCTTCCTTCTCCATGCATAGGACTCAGAAAATGAAAGGAGAGCAAAGGAGAGAGGGAATGATAGGCTTTCTTGGGTTCTCCATTAAAGGGAGACTAGTTCAAAATTTAGCAATCAGAGAAAGAACAATTTGTTTACTGTATTTAGAAAAAGGAGCAAGATTTTTGCTCTTAGAAAAAAGAGCAAGATTTTTAAAAGTCAAAATTTCTTGGGCTGGGAAGATAGTTCGGCAGCATAAGCCCCCGTATGACAAGCACAAGGACTCAGGTGCTATCCCTGGTATCATATGCCATGCCAGCCCCGGAATCTGGGGCCCCGAGTGTGCCATGCTGGCCACTGATACTGGGCATGGTGGGCTGGGGATGCTGAGATTGGAGGATCATTATGAGTTCAAGCTGTGTAGTGGGAACCAGAAAGAAAGAAAGAAAGAAAGAAAGAAAGAAAGAAAGAAAGAAAGAAAGAAAGAAAGAAAGAAAGAAAGAAAGAAAGATTAACATCTTTGGGAAAGAAAAAAATACTGAATCCAATCTGGAAATATTAAAACATGCAAAACTGGTCATAAACTTAAAAAGAAGAAAAATAAATAAGCATACCAGGTAATCAGATCAACTAATTTGAACATAACTATATGCAATAAAAGCACCATTGTTGAATTCCTATCATCTTGCTTAGTGAAATTTTGTGTCATTTCTAATTTTTTTACTATTTTTATTATATTTTAAAATGTTTATGAAACTAAAATGTAACAATGAGAAGTAAATATTCTAGAAATGATTTTTGCTATGCAACAATGTGAGTACAAATTAAAGAATAACCCAAAAATATATTAGTAAAAAAGTAAAAGAATAAAAGTCTTATTGCATACATAAGAAAATGTGTTTCATAGCAAAACATTTAAAAAGGTGAAAAATTAAAATAATGGGAAATATATAGATGTCAGAATGCTAAATTATCAACAGTGAATAGTTTTGCAGCAATTATACATGAAAAAGAGAACAAAGATTAGATTAATGAAAAGAAAAATGAATTCATATGGAAGAAGCCAAACAATTATTCAATAGAAGTACTATCATTGATTTTCCAAGCTAGAGAGCATAATTTGTCAATTTTTTAAGAACCATATTGTGCAAAATTTCCCTGAATTAGAAAAATAATTTGAAGTCTTCAAAGCCTTAAAATATCCATGCCATGCCAGCCCCTTCCCAGGGAAACAGAGACTGAGAATGGGTGTGGTGGTGCACATCTGTAATCCCAGCACTTGGGAGGCTGCAAACAGGAGGATCACTATGAGTCTGATCTGTGTAGTGAGATCCTGTAGACTCTGTTCTAAATACATAAAAAGTTATAAAATATCACATATGGGATATTAGACAGAGATGAATTTTAATTAATTTTCTAAAATTTGCTCATGAGGAAAGATAATTCTAGAAATCTATGTAGAACAATGAAATCTTCTGGGAGAAAAAGAAA
>NW_004524604.1:16113699-16116329 GCF_000260255.1 Octodon degus | reverse complement strand
AAAAGATGTATCTTTTCTGTTTCCATAGGCAAGTAGAACAAAATGCCTGGTAGAAGGTTACTTTATGTTACCGCACCCATCAATTGCTTATATCACTTATAATCAGTACAAAAATATCTCTGTTTTATTCCTTTATACAAAATAATTTAAAATTTTGCTTGCCTTATGAATGTTCCTTAAGGTTCCATGGAATAAAACTTCCCTTTTAGAGTGGTAGTATTGGGAGCTGGTGGGACCTTTGAGAGGTTGGGGTCTGAATGAGAGTCTTAGTACTTTAGGGGTGTTAGGTAATTCTCTTACATCTCCTTGATGGTTCTTCTGGGAGGGTTTTCATAAACGTAATACATATGGACCCTCCTGCGCTCTCTGCTTCCTGGTTGAGACTGATACTTGCTCTCTTCCACTTGCGCTAGTATCTGTGAAGGTGCCCTTGCCAGAGCATGTGTTGTGTTGACTGGCCATTTAAACTCCAAAAATGTGAACTAAATATCATTTTTTAAAATCATCTTGGGTCAGATATCTCAAAATACTGATGAAAACATGGACCTTCCTAATCTGGGACTATAATTTTTCACTGCAGATATTGTTACATTTGATTGCTCATATATCTTTGCATTCTTTTGATAAACAGAAAGAGTATGTCTAAAAAGAATATCTAGTAATTTAGAAAATTCTTTTTAGCAATATTTTGTGAGAGAGCTTAGTTGGTAGAGCATAAGACTCACTCTCAAGTTTGTGGGTTTGAGATCCACATTGAGGGTCAAATATAGAGATCCCTTCCCAGTCTTCTTTGTGGCCCAGGAAGTCTGTGTTTGTAATGCCATGGAAAGTTATTGGAATTCTAACATGTTAATTCAATTCTACCACTTCCAATGTAATGCAAGGTGAAAGTAAAGCCACTAAAGCATATTTGTAGTTATTGGGGTACAAGGGGTCTTAAAGTACAGTCATTATGATGCCTACCATGAAAAAAGGCCTTGACCATGTCCACATCCAAGTTTTATTCATTCATGAAGAAAGGAGTAGGGACCGGGGAGATGGCTCAGTAGAATAAGTGCTTGTCTGTCAAGTGCAAGGGCCTAAGTTCAATTCCCAGTTCTCCAAAAAATTAATAAAATAAATAAATAAATAAATAAAAAGAAAAAGAAGGGAGTACCTTAGGGATGCTTGATTATGAGAATGACAGGAATTAGTAAGTGCTATAAGAAGCCTGAAATCACCTCTCCAGTACGCACAGAAGGATATACAGAAAGAGTAATCTGCATAACGCAACTGAGATAGGATCTAATAGTTTGGGGCGGGTCCCTCAGTTCTAATATGTAATCTTTTATTTCCCCATAATTTTATTGAGAAATAAATAGCAATGAGACAGTTTCAAATCAAATGGGTAGCACAGTTCCAATAATTAACACATTGCATACTGTCTTCCTAGTGGTTATTTGTTATACAAGATGCAGACATGTTATCCTATTTACAAACACTATTAGAACAAATCCCTCTATTCATTAAAAAATGTAACTATATATCTATTCTAACCATTTTGAACACACAGATACAGAATGGTCATTCATATGTATCCCCTTTTTCATTTAGTTCCATCATTTAAAAATTATAGGTGTGAGAACTCAGCAAAATATTCCAAAATAGTCCATCATAGTATTGGATTTTCTGCTTGTCTGGCAATGTCGGATGTTGTTGACCTGAGACCCCTACAGCTCAACATAACAACATGGCTTTACTTCTTATACTTTGTTTTTATACTTTTCTGCTAGATGGTTGAGACCAAGATAAAGCAAAACCTATGCAACAAGAATTGTAGCTTTTGGATCTGATGAGGTCAGTTAAGTCCCCTCAGGATTTATCCTGAGACCCTGTACCTCAGATTGTAGATCCTTTGTTAGTGTCAGCCATGTGGATGAGTAACAATCATTGCTTGGCCAATGTGCTCTCTGTGAAAGCCTGAGAGAATGTTTACTGTCCATGTGACTCTCCTTTGGCATACTCTACATTGCTGATCGCTTTCCTCTTTGGCCCTATAATCTCCTTGATCAGAAAATTTGGGACACAACTGAGCTACATGACGTTACAGTACAAGTTCTCATATGTCCTGAGTCTTAATTGACCTTGGAAGGCTAGGACCAAAATGTTGGCTTTCCTTGTGGCCCTCCTTTTCATCTAATTTTGGTCTGCAAACTTAGGTCGCTAACCCTCCAGAAGCTTATTGTTATTACCATACAACTTAGGCTATTAAGATTAACCTCACTGTCTGAATATCAAACATTTTAGGTATAACATGGAACAGGTATTTTTGATCAAGTACTGATATGATAAACTTTAAGTCCCTACAGAATATGATTAAAAATCATTTAAAAAATTAAAATATATTTTAAAAATAGGCATAAAGAATTATATACTTCTTATGTTTACACATAAGTACAGAAATCTAACCATATACAACCTTGCAGCAGGACAGTCCCGCAATACTCCTTTTACTGTCTCCTGCCTTCATTCACCACCTCCTTCCTTTTTGAACAACAATCTACCCAAGAGACAGCACAGCAGCAACTAGCATGGCATAACAAGCAGCCCATATTCAGAAAACCAGAAAGACAGGCACTCCAAGCATGAAC
>NW_004524604.1:16109569-16113264 GCF_000260255.1 Octodon degus | reverse complement strand
AACTACATCTTTTCATCCATTCCTTAGGTGACAGGCATCTTGGTTGTTTCCAAGATTTGGCTATTACAAATCATGCTGCTATAAACATAGGTATACATATATCACTATGATATGATGTTTTCAGATCCTCTGGGAAAATTTCCAGTAGGGGAATAGCTGGTTTAAATGGGATTTCCATTCCTAGTTTTCTAAGGAGTTTCCACACTGATTTCCATAACAGTTGTACCAGTCTACATTCCCACCAACAGTGGATAAAGGGTACCTTTTTCCCCACAGCCTGTCCAACATTTGTTGTTGGTTGATTTCTTTATGATAGCCATTCTTGCTAGGGTGAGATGATATCTCGATGTTGTTTTTATTTGTATGTTTTTTCAAGTCAAAAGAAATTGCCAACAAAGTGAAAAGACAACCCACAAATTTGGAAAAAATCATGACAAAAAAGTACTCAGACAAAGGTCTGCTCTCTGGAATTTATAAAGAACTAAAAAACACTAAGGCCCCAAAATTTAAAGACCCAATCCAGAAATGGGCATCCAAGATTAATACACATCACTGAGGATGAAATTAAGGAAGGGAATAAATATATGAAAAAGTGCTCCACATCACTAGCCATCTGCAAAATGCAAATTAAAACAATATGTGATTTGTAATCTTTTAAACCCAGGAAGTCATGACTTCTATCACAAGGTTCAATCTCATTTGGCAGCATGGAGTGTTGGCTCTTCATCTTGTGTTGTTCTACCTCACACAAGGGAAAAATGGGTGAGAGTCTGAGGAAACACTGCTGCCATCTTCAAAAACTACCACCAGCACCTCGTCTAGAATGATATACATTCCTTAAAACCTGTTGAAGATATAAGGAAAAGTCTTAGCCAGCTTTGTACATATAAATAAATGGAAATATAGTTTGGCTCTGCCAAAATGCAGGCATAGCTCCTCTTTCAAGAAGAATCATTCAGGTGGTCCTCCACAATTGTTTTATAAACTTTAATGATAATAATAATCAGTAATAGAGAATTATTTAATATTTCATAGGCTTATACTCTTTACTTTTCATTGAACATATCAATCCTATTAGGATGATCTCTGATGGATATATGTGAAATATGAGTGTTTTCTCTATAGTCTTTGAAATAAGAACAGAGGTTCACATTTACTGATATTCTGATGTTCTTTTCTTGCTCTTTTAATTTTATTTATTTATTTATTTATTTATTTAATTTATTTTTTTGTGGAACTGGGGATTGAATTTGGGCCCTAGAGCTTGCCAGGCAAGCACTTTTTCTACTGAGCTACCTCCCCAGGCTCTGATGTTCTTTTCAATTTGGAGAGTGTGTGACCATCATTACATAACTGGGTAAGCCAGATGATATTGCATGTATCTTAGCACATATTATCCATATGAAAAGAATCACCCATGAAAATGTGGCATTCCTTTTGTGTCTCAGGAGGTCTGGCTGCATCGGTAGGACCGGAACTGCCTCCTTCTTCACTGTTTTCCTTCATTTTTTAAAAACTCATATATGTGACTATTCTCTTCTTTATGCTCTCTGTTCTCTTGAGCTTACATGATCTTTCCCTTTAACTTCTCATGGTAAGATTTCTTCTGCTATTTGGCATTCATGTTAAACTTAATTTTCTTACATGCATCTTAGCTAGAAATCCTAATTTAGAGAGCTTTTCAGTCACTGTCAGATATATCTTGAGTTGTTTTATTTCTTGGCAAAGCAATTAACACAAGAAAAGTTCTTCTTTATTTATATGTGAATGTATCTGCTTGTATCCCTCTACTTACTTTTAAGATCTTTGAAACTATGGCATGTCTTCTATCAGATGCTTGGAACTTGGAGAAACTCAATAAATTCTTCTGGTGTGAGTAAATAAAATTACCTTTCATCTAAGTCCACTGTTCAGGGCCAGGGGGATGGGTCAATGGAATAAGCACTTCCCTGGCAATCCCAAAGGCCTGAGTTCAACCCCTGGTTCCACCAAAAAATAAAAAATAAAAAATCTAAGTCCACTGTTCAAGTCAGACTAGTTATAAAATAGATACATCGAAATAAAAAGTATACTCACTTATTGAAAGTATTTAGGTATAAGACAGTTCAATGTTAAAAGACATTTGACAAAAATGTAGTTACAAAAAGTGTAAAGTAGTTCACTGTTGGCATTCTTTTGCATACTATTTAGTTAATTCTACATACTTTGTCAAATGTTGACTAGTCTAAATTTGTGATAAAAAAACCATATCGGAATTTGAAGAAGCATGCTTATTCTTATATATTCTACTGGTTGTGAAGCAAAAGTATCAAGTATTCTGCTTTGCAGATGTCAGTATTCTATCTGGTCATGGTAAAATGGTGATTTCCCAGAATTCATTTATAGAACAAGCATAGGATGAGCACCCATGCCCAGGGATTGTTCCGCATGGCTCATTATGGCGCAAACTGAATTCCTGACCAGAAAGTCCAGGCCCCAGGAAGACCCCAGACAGACCACAGGTCTACTTTGTAACTTTAAGAGTACCAGGTGCTGAGAATGAGAAAAGCGGCAAACTTGAGACAGTCATGCTTGACAGCCACCTGCTGACCTCAGAGGAGACTAATATCAGAGCCCCAGTGTTGCAGTACATCTAGTGGAAAACTTGCACAGGGAGCCATGTAACCATGTAATGAGGTCCATAAATATTCCTAGCAGCCAGGCATCTTGCTCTAGTGGCATATTTAGTTCTGGAATTTAAAATTTTAAATATTTAAATATGGGATTCAATAGTATTTATAAACACATATTTTAAACTACTTAATTACATGGTATATAAACTTTAAAAAGGGATACTGCATAATGACATACTATTGATGTAGTTTTCCTAAGTTAGAAAAACATTATTCAAAATTTAGGAATGGGACAAATAAGATAGATGACATGTATTTTTGCAGAGGAACAAAAACTCATTTAATGTTTAGGCAAATCAGCTTTTCAATTAACTATACACTATTGATTTAAAAATCTCAGGTTTATTGAAGTTAAATGTTCACTTGTTGGTATTTTTCCATTTGAAATATCAATATAATTGATATCAGGTAGAATAGGTAACTCAGAACCCGGGGCCTTAACCCTCACCCCAATCCACTGCTAACTGTGTGAAGTACTTGTGGCTTGTAGAGAGCCACAGTCTCGGTCACTGGCTGGGGCCTGCTGCCTCCTCCGGAGCCTGCGCTAAATTGCCCCTCCCATCGAGTATGCCAAGATGGTGCTCGTTTCCTGTTTCCGCGTTCACTATACGCCCACTTATAATGATGTAAGACACCTCCCCTGAGATTGTGACCTATGGCATTGTAACGCGTATCAAACCCCGATTGGACGATTTAAAGGTATATAAGTGACGCCCCGCGTCGCGGGGGCGCGGACGGGAAAAAGGAGACGGAGAGAGAAGCAGTACTCTCTTGGGGTGCATCCCTCAAGAGAACGATTAAAGCCTTTCTGCCGCACGCATCTGTTGAGTGCTTTCCTGCTGGACGGGAGGGCGCCTGACAGTGGCTGAAGGCGCTCCCGGAAGTGGCGGCGCTCCCGAAGTCCTCCTGGCAGAAGGCAGGCAAGCTCTTCTTGCCTCTACAGCTTAGGATGTGGATCTGGTCCCACAGCTCTGTCTTGTGGTGGGAGGACAAGTGGAAGACCAGGTCAGAGGTCAGTCAGGA
>NW_004524604.1:16102141-16102710 GCF_000260255.1 Octodon degus | reverse complement strand
TACTCCAGTGTTCACCTTCGTATTCTATTCTTCAACCCTGTAGATATGTAATTATTACTCTGAAAATGTATACCAGTTTTCATAGAGCTTTTCTGGGTTGGGCTATTTTATTCTTTTTGTCTGCAATGCTTGTTTTTTAAATAGCTGATAAAATTCATGCCATTTTTCTAAAAGTTTCAAATATCATTTAGAAAGAAACCATTTCTAGACCAATCATCTCTCACCATGCTCCAGGTAGAACTGCTCTTCCCTCCCAGTTCCCTTACTCTTGCTTAATAGCACTCTCATTGGTCCTGAATCTTATTCCACTGATGAATTTAAATGCTCTTCTCCATTTACCAGTCTCCTTCTTTCTAGGATAGAGTCTGTGTTTGATAGGGCTTTTCTGTCTATCCATCCTGTCTACATAATTAGTAAAAACTAGATTGAAGAAGCTGTGATTTAGGGAGACACTGACGTGGTCTAATATCATAGTATAAAAGCTAGCAGCCTTGGGATATGCCATAGAAGTGCAGCGCCTGCCTGGCAGGCACAAGGACCTAAGCTCAATTCCCAATACACCTCCCAAC
>NW_004524604.1:16100372-16101756 GCF_000260255.1 Octodon degus | reverse complement strand
TATGACATATGAGGGATTAGCTCTCTTGTTTCAAATTCCAAACAAGTACTTTTAGAATTTACCCAAGGCCCAAAGTAGTTTTTCAAAAAGTCCTTTTTTTTCTTAATTTTCACGATGAATTAGCTTGCCTTCAGGGAACTGCACTTCGAGAGAGGCTGTACCTGAGTAAGAGGACCTGGCCGCTTGGCACCACATTGCTCTTCACCATCCCCAAGACAGCTGACCTTTTAATTTCCGCTTCCTCACTCCATGCAATGCGCCATATCCCCTTCAGAATAACACCATGCTCCATTTTGGTTTTCTGCAGAGACACATAACATTACAGTGCTCAACTTTTACTAATAGCTTGACCTTTCCTTTCAGTGATGTTCATATTCACAGCATATGAATTTTTTTAAGAAAGAAAGAAAAAAGAGAAAATACCAAAAGGTTTATATTTTCCTATTACTTAGAAATTCCAGCCAATTTACCACCATGACATATAGTCAGAAAGCCTAATAAACTCCACTTTCCTTTCAAATTCAGCACTACAAAGCATTTTCTGTTTTTAAAGGAAAATATGATTACATTTTAAAACATTAAAAATAGTTGCTAAAAGCAAGCAGACATCTAAGATGGTGGTGCAAGGGAGAGGTAGTTAGAATAGCCTTAAGAAATCAAATGGGTAAAAATACCATCACTGACATGAAGTAATTATAATATTTACAAACCTTAAAGTAATTTGTAATGAAATATTTTTAAAATAATGAATTTGTCTTTGGAAGTATAGCAACAAGCATTTAAATGTTTGCCTAAGCCTTGAAAAGAAAATCTCTCAGGAATAAAACATATACTGACTGACAATAAGTGGATGTATTTTCTTTTGAGAAAAAGGGAGATAAGTGTGTTTAAAAGACATAGAGTCATATTTGCTAACAGTGGTTGTGCAGTCTGGCATTCATGAATTGATATGGAAACCACCTTTAATAGATCATCATTTCCTCTTTTCCTCCTTTAATAAAATGTTTTCCCCAGTTGCTTAAAATTGAGCCTGTAAATTTCAAGAAAAAATGAAAATACAACAGGATTAAAAAAACAGCTATTACTTTAAGAAAATGAAGAAAACTTTGAAAATTTAAAATACCTTCATTTATAAACCCTTGTATTAAAAACATAATAACTAAAATCTAGATATATGAGAATATAGGGTTCATACACTATACATAAATGGATTTGTAAACAAGATTATTTTAAAAGTCATATTGATTTCATTGATTTTCATAAGAGTGTGCTCTGTTCTATGTAATGGACTTTTTATTGCAATTTACAGATAAACATTGGAATGCCTTAGGGCATGTTTTATTGTTAGTAACAAAAGCTAAAGAGTGCAATGTGTCTCCCCTAA
>NW_004524604.1:16097930-16100272 GCF_000260255.1 Octodon degus | reverse complement strand
CTAGATATATGAGAATATAGGGTTCATACACTATACATAAATGGATTTGTAAACAAGATTATTTTAAAAGTCATATTGATTTCATTGATTTTCATAAGAGTGTGCTCTGTTCTATGTAATGGACTTTTTATTGCAATTTACAGATAAACATTGGAATGCCTTAGGGCATGTTTTATTGTTAGTAACAAAAGCTAAAGAGTGCAATGTGTCTCCCCTAACTTTGAGACTATTGGATTTTACTGGCCTGTATTTCAGCTATTATTTAAATATGTCTCTGGTTTTAATATCGATTTAATAATAGTATTAGTGCCATATTTCAGTATGCATAAAAATGCTTTCTAAGTGAAATAAAGATACATTTGTGCGTGAACAACAATAAATGTTACTTAACTTTCTCCCTAAAACATAGCCAATTTATTTCTTGTCGTTCATGTGAGGTGTATTCACATCGGTTCACAAAGGTGCAAAGACGCAGGCTGACTACAAAAGCTGCAGCGATTTTAGAGTCATTTTCCATTCTCTCTGTGACCACAGCTCTGCACAAGAGAACCACCACTTTCTTAGGAAACAGCCACAGCTTTGAGATGACATCTTGTTGGTACCTCGGAGGTTCTTCCCTCAGCTCCTACACCATTAAAGATTCCAACTTTCCATGAACTTTCAAATGAAACAGCATTTATAAACCCTTGTATTAAAAACATAATAGCATTGTTTTTGGTTGTTTGTGTTTTTGGGAAAAATGCAAATGCTAATCTTTTTGAAAATTTAAAACTAGGATATATTTACAAATTCGGGGCTAGTAAGTACTATGTTGATTTCGGGGAGATCCTCAGATACATTTTTATAGGAGGTGATTGGGTCTTTTTATCTATCTTTGGCTTTTGAAACTTATGTCTTACTCTCAACAAAGCAGGGCAGGAAAACAAAAAGGAAGAGAAGATGCATGTGTGGATCCCATCTGTAGGCTTGAATGCCAGGCTTACAGTTAGCTCCACGGCTACCTGAAGGCTATTTCAGTGAGCGCCTTTTGGCAATTTGCATTATCTGTCTCAACTTCATTACCTGTAAAATGGTGCTAATATTATTTGCCTCGTCAAGATACTACAAAGATTCAATTAGTTTACATAGAAAAAGCACTTAAAAAGTAGTTGCCTAGTGATCGTCATATTAGTATTCACTCTTATTGCTGTAATAGGCATAATAATCTTTCTCTGAGCCAGGGAGATAGCTCAGTGGCTTAAGCGCCTGCATGGCAAACACAAGAACTTGAGTTCATTCTCTGATACAGAAAAAAAAAAATTCTCCAAAGATCTTGCTACTTTAACCCCTCAGACCTGGAAACATGTTAGCCTACTTGATAAAAGAGACTTTTTTTGACAAGATTATGACTATATCCTTGAGATGCACATATTATCCTGAATATGCTAGTAGATCCTCATTGATCTAATCTAATGAAACTTTTCAGTCAAATTTTTTCTTAAGCAACAGAGGAAGAATATGTCAGAGAGATGAAAGAGAAGTCTGAGGACAGATGGGAAGCACAGGAAGAAGTGGAACTACAAACCGTTGATTTAGAAGTGGAAGACTGTGACCGCAAACCATGGAATGGAGCTGATCTCAGGAAGCTGGAATTGTTCCTGATCTGACTCCAGCAAAGAAACACCTATTTTGTACTTCAAGAGTAAGAGACAGACAATCTGCATGAGAAAGGAAATGCAACCTCGCTGTAAGCCTCCTGAAAAGGACGCAGCAGGGGCAGCTTCTGCACAGTAGTGATGTCTGTGACAGAATTCTACACTAAACATGATGTGTATAAAAACATTGCATTTTTGGTAGTTTGTCATGGCATCAGTAAAAACTAATACAATTACTTGAGTCAATATCTTTCTTAGCTTTTATGTTTCATCATTAGTAGTTTGGGTGAACAACATCAGCCAAGAAACCCTATGCAACTGATTTCCCAATATTTGCTGTTAGAGTCTTTGCTACTTTCGTTTTTCTTTTTAACAAGCTTTCAAATTTGCAAGAACAGGAATGCATTTATGTTTAGGCATGTAAGTTTTAAGCTGTTCACACACAAAATAGTGCGACACATCAAATTCTAACACACCAAATCTCTTGATACAGCCTAAACCTTTTTTTTTTTCCTAATGTCATCTCTGTTAACTTTATAAACTTTTCTCCTTATATGAAAGTGCTAGAGTCAAGAGAATTTTTAACTAGTTCAGGGAAAAACGAAAAGGAGGTACATACTTATAAAAAGAAGTATAGTACTAGGGCAAATAACATTATGATGCATATTTTTGCACTACTTTACAAAGAAGGGAGTTGGTTTCTATGGA
>NW_004524604.1:16093015-16094065 GCF_000260255.1 Octodon degus | reverse complement strand
CAGCCTTCCCCGACCCATGGTGTAAATCCCCGGGGTTTATTGCTCTTAAAATTATGGCAGATGAATGTAACACATATTTCAGAGTTTGGGAGGCTCAGATATGTACATGTATCTATAGATACCAGTTCAGGAATTGTTCATGCTTCTGCCTTGACCGGGGAAAAGGCTTGCCATGTGATATCACATTGCCTAGCAGCCTGGGCCGCTTGGAAAAAACCACAAATACTCGAGACAGACAATGGGCCAGCTTACACAGGCACATGAGTCACCACTTTCTGCCAGCAAATGGAGGTGCAACTTCTACATGGATTACCATATAACCCGCAAGGCCAAGGCATTGTGGAGCGTGCTCATCGCACGCTTAAGGAATGTCTCTCAAAACAAAAAGGGGGAATAGGCTATGGCCGCACCCCACAGGAGAGACTTTCCTTGGCCCTCTTTACTCTCAATTTTTTAAATTTGGACGCCCAAGGTTGTTCCGCGGCACAAAGGCATTCTGCACCTAATGGAGCCAATAAGGGCATGGTTAAATGGAAGGACACCCTGTCAGGCCGCTGGCACAGACCGGATCCCGTGCTCACTTGGGCACGAGGCGCTGTTTGTGTTTTTCCACAGGATCACCACGACCCTATTTGGGTGCCGGAGCGACTAGTGAGAAGAGTCAGGCCAGATGACCAGAGTGACAATGGGAGGAGCAACGCTGACAACGAGGATAGTACTACTACCCCTGCTGCTGCTGCACCAAGTAATGGCAGATGAGAGATGGGGAATCCTGTCTGTGTATCTGAGACCAATGGCAGTTTGCTTTGACGCCAGGTTGTATCCCCGCCTCTTTACTTCTAATAAGTCCCTGCAACTTCCATACCTTCCATTGGATAAGGACCTAGCCCCCATTGGAGAGAACAGAACTTTTAGTTTAGAGGGAACCCTCTGTTTCAAAATTATTAATGAACAAGGAAGAGAAAATAAGACTATAACGTATAGTCCCACTCCCGTTTGTGTTTACCCCCCTTTTTTCTATTCATCGTAACAAATTCCACTCCAACCCAG
>NW_004524604.1:16069643-16091660 GCF_000260255.1 Octodon degus | reverse complement strand
GTCCTTGCTGGCGAGGTCGTGCGCAACACAATGTATTAAACTACAGTAGTAGAAAATGCCTGCATTTTGTCTATCAAACTACATTATTATAATTCTAAAGCTTGAGTAATTCCTAGATTGTTCACCAAAGCCATGCAATTTCTAACAGTCTATATGGGCATCTTATATACTTTTATTGAATATTCTTTATTATAGAAAGTAATTGTGACAAAATTACCATAGTACATGAGCTGGTATATAGAAACATTTTCTTATGTACATGAGTGGAAAATAAAATTATATAGTATCTTATGAAATATTGCATTCTTTTGAACATGGTTTAGTTTTCTCTTTTGGAAAGCAAATAAGCTTACTTATAATTTTTGACCACACTAATTAGCCATGTTGTATACTACATTTCCAATCATAAAAAGCCAGAAGTTGGCTGCATAAAAGTTATTTACGTTTAATATTTTAGGTCAAGATTAGTTTGTGAGTCTAAAATTGTTGAAGCGTCATCCTAATAATGCTTTCAATTATTTTAAAGGATTTATACAATCTTTGAATCATGGAAATTTATCATAAAGAGTAATTGAGGGGTCAGGGAGATGGCTCAGTGGAATGCTTCCCTGGCAAGCACAAGGGCCTTAGTTCAATCCCTGGTTCCGCCAAAAGAAGGGGGGGATAATTGAAGATAATTTCCAAAACAGAGAGGAGAGAGAGAGAGAGAGAGAGAGAGAGAGAGAGAGAGAGAGAGAGAGAGAGAGAGAGAGAGAGAGAGAGAGAGAGAGAGAGAAAGAGAGAGAGAAAGAGAGAGAGTTATAAATCCCAGCTTTAACTGCAGGCATGTAGAAATTCTGTGTAGTCATTCTCATTTTACGTCAGAAAAATGTGTTGATTTTTACACAAGCATGTGTCAAGTTAGTCCCAACCAACCATGTCATATAGAATAATCAGGCCTTTGGCAACCATTTATTACAAGTTTGTCACAGGTCACAAGCTGCATGCCTAGGAGCTAAAATGAATGAACCATTGGATGCACAATTAAAATTATTGTTCATGAAGTATTTTCTTCTAAGCCATTTTTTTCCTGTAAGGTCTGATATATTCATGGAAATAACCATGAGCATTGTTTCTGTTGAAAATCTGGCAAAAGTCATGCTGGCATGATCTCTTTTGGAGGTCTGAAAGATTTTAGAATGATCACATTAAGCACAGGCAAAATTTCATAGCTAAGGAATTATCTACTACACGTAAGATGTCATACTTACCTAGATAATAACTGTTTTAATACCTTTATCTGAGGTGTCAGTGCTATGATATTATTTATTAGGTTGGATAAAGAAAAGGAGACTAAATTAAAAAGAAAAGCTATTCATTTACAACCTCAGCCCCATTCTTATACGTTTAAGAGAATAAATGGATGAAACAGTGAACTACCATTTATTTGGTGCTAAAGTTTATTTTAGTCTATTATACTCTGCAATAAAATAAGGTAATATGAAAATTATTATGAGCCAAACCTTTATTAAAATTTAACTTTTTATAATAAAATTTCAGAAAAGTCCCCCAAACTTCTTTTTCAAGACAATCTTACTAGTATTCTGTACACAGGTAATTCTTCTCCCATAATATATAGCATTGCCACTTAACCATGTAAAATTCTAAATACCAATGTTATACACATTTGTTTAAGAAATTAAGCCTTAAGTATTTTTCTTTAAAGTTTGGAAAATATTCACATAAGATATTCATTCACTTTTCATTTATCTTCAACTGAAAATTCCCCACCTCACATCATTGATATTTTCTAAATGATATATTCTCTTTGTGTGTTGTATAGCTCTCAAAACTTTTACTTAGGGTTATTTCCTTTTCTTTTAAAATAAAAAGAAACTTATATATGAATTCATAATGATTAATTATTTCAAAGCAATTATTAATTGGCAGAAATTTTGATAGTGGTTTCCCATTTGTTAGTTACTTTATTTCCTCATATAAAGTTAAATTTAAATAGAGTTCAAGCCAAATATCATTTATAATCATCTTCAGTAAATGTTTCAACGTACTAATCAAATGAAATATGAAAATGTCCCTTTAAAATTCTGCTGTTTCCATATATTCAAATGTGAGAACATACAAATGCAAGGATGTTCTTCTATTTTCAAAAAAATTAATACAATCTATGAATTTGACTCATTATGATCATTGTAGAGCTTACATGTCATTAACCCTCTGAACAAATATAATTTTGGACTCAAGTTTATTGAAAAAAATAGTAAACTTCAATGCTCCACTTTCAACAATTTAGCAGATTATTCAGATCATAAGGAAACACTGAGCTTGGCACTTTACCCAAATGGACCTGACACAAATGTTTAGAGCACTGCATCCAGTAGCATCAGAATGCACATACTTATGAAATGCACAAAACAATTGTCTCATGCAAATTGGTTTTATAGGTTACAATTGTGTAAAAGTTTTAAGGAGATTGAAATAAAATTGATTATATTTTCCAAACACGAACTATGTAGCTAGATGTCAAAAACCAGAGGAGAAATGAAAAATTAACACAGATGGAAAAATTAAACAACACTTTTCTGAGCAAGAAGTAGATGAAGGAAAATTTCAAAAGGGAAATTTAAAAATATCTTGAGACAATTGAAAACAGAACCATAGTACATTAAACGTTGTGGGGCTCAACAATAGCAGTTTTAAGACAGAAGATTATAGCAAAATTAATACATTAGAAAGGAAGAGCCCAAATAAGTATCATTACATTACATATCAAAGAAGAAACTAATCATTGAAGTACGTGAGATTAAAAAATACAAAGTAAAAAGAATAGAAAGTAGAAAACAGTGGAAAAGTCATCAAAATAATGAGCTGAGTTTTAAAATAATATAAAGAAAATAGACAAATAGTTTTACCTGGAACAAGAGAAAAGATGTCGTATATTTAATGAGGTATCTTATGAATCAGCAAGACCCCATCTATTTCAGGCTACAGGGTACAAAAATACAAATCTGTTTTTAAATAAGAGAGCTACTAGGAGCTGTTCCTCACAATAGTTGTGTAGAAAATGGTTTCTGTAGGATTCGTTTAACCGTGCTCAAATATTGAGGCTTTCAGATGGCAAAGTTATGTGATAGTTATGGTACAAAAAATCTCAATTACTAGTTGATCTGGTAACATTTTGACATCATTCATGTGACAGTAATTATTTAGTCATGCAGAATGCTGAGCTGAGGAGTTGTGGAGTCTTCCACTTAAAAACTGGGTAGACAGGAATATTGTCCTGAAATACAAGTGCACAAAGATGTAAAGATGAAGCCAAAGGTACAACGATTGTAGGAAGTAGAAGAATCCAGGAACAATACATGTCTTCCAAAGAAACCACAAGTAGAAAGTGGAGCCAGCCCCACAGAATCCACATGGGCTGCAACTAGTGAGGCTAGAGGGGCAGGGCTGCCCCAACCTTTTGAAAATCACACCTCACAATCACATGGCACAGAAGTCGATACAGAGCTACATCCTTTAATTTTTCCTAATGGGTTTCAGCCTTGGTCTTGGTCCTCTTTCTTGTGATTGCCATTTTTTTCATTGAGGAATGGGAATGTTTGTAACATATAATTTTAAATTGGAATTGTGTAACTAGAGTTTGAATTTTCACATCTTCACAGCCAAGACTTTGCTTTGAAGTTCAAAGGAAACTATCACTTGGTGTTTTGAACAATGTTGATCCTGCTGAGATCTTAGGGAGGATTTTATGTGTTTTTAGTTGTATGTGAGATAATGGCATTATGTAAGGTAGAATTATGACAACGTTTTGAGTTGCAAATTAAGTACAGTTTAAGGGGAGATATTTGGTTATTTTATTGACAAAGGATAGAATGTGATGGCTCAGTTTCATTGCCAACCTAACTGGCTTGCAAGCTGCCTGAGAAATTACAGGAAAGGAGTCATGCTTTTGATTTATGTATGTTCCTGACCTGTTCTTCTTCTACTGTGCTTCACACCTACTATTATGTAAGAAGGTTTGCTTCACCATCTCCCTCCGCCTTGATATTCTTTTTTGGAGTCAGTTGGCTGTGCATGGAATCTTCTGAAACTGTGAATAAATTAGTCTCTCTTCCTTTAAATTGTGGGTGTTGGGTACTGTCTTTCAGTGACAGGGAAGCTTACGAATATGTATGCTACACAAATTTTAAGATTTATCAGTTATTTCTTTTCCATTCCCCAAAGAAATACAATAAACTTCTTTCTCCTCTGATAATTTTATGCTATTTAGGAAAAGCAGAATTTTAGCTTAAACAGTAGAAATGACACTAGAAAGGAAATCTTAGAAGAAATTATCTTTTTTTTTTCATGTGACACCTTAGAAACTGGGTTCTCTGGAATATTGCCTTGACCTTAGGATTTGTATATTGAGCTATTTTAGTACAATGATTATACTACAAAGACAACAATATGCAATGTATTAATTATTGTAACTGTACTACTAACTTGTTTCAAAACTAGCCCATTGCTACTTCCTTCTCAATAAAATTATTAAAATATATAAAAAACACACATTTGCATCAGTATCAATCGACCCTTTTTTTCCCAACTGGACTTGCATTTAAAGAGAAAAATAGTTGTATTTTTGTCTGATTATATAACCAAACGAAAAAGATCATTGAAACTCTGAATACACGGTACAGTGAGCCAGTACTTTTCATTATCTCCAATCTTTTCTATAATCTCAGAAATATTATTTAAGGCCCTTGTACCTCAATATTTGGCATATAAGATTAATTGGACTGAATATGCTTTTATGTTCATTCCTAGTTCTGGAATTCTGTGACCTCTGCTTCTGCCAATACAGACAAAACTAACTTCCACCTAACTGATGTTCATTGTTTTCTAATGTATTTTTCATATGAAATTCACAAAGTCTATCACAAGGCTTCACATAAAGGTTAAAAAGCAATTTTCTCTGCCTGAATGGCTTTGAAGTGCAGTCCATGAAATCAACTGTAAGACTGATCTAATTCTTAGAATGTATCAATGTCAAAAAGTCACTATGCAGCAATGTCTCTGATGGTGTCCAAATTTCCATTGTGGCTGTTTCATTCCTTGGCCTTTCTAGCAGTGCAATTATTAAACTAGATATTTTATAAGATGGTTTGTGTTCTTGGTAGAGTTTAAAGATTGAGTGCAAGCTTACATTTGATAAAAAGTACCTAAATGCCAGCTGCAGGTATCAAGAATTATTATTTTTAGTATACCTCAAAGAAAAAAATGGATTTAAAAATGAGATAGGGACCTACTTAAGACACATTTAACTACTGGACTATATTGGATTACTTTGCTGAAATCGTGCACTTAAAATATATGAATGGCAATGGAATACACATCTCTGACAAAAGTAAACAGAAAAGGGGATATAAATGGACCATTTTATAGTGGAAAATATATATATGTATATGCAAAATAATATAAATATACAGCTATTTTCTCTTAGTTCAATGAGAAGAAGGTTTTGAACTATTAGTGTTTAGACAAGATATCACATCTGCATCTTGTACTAGGAACAACTACTACAAAGACAACAATATGCAATGTATTAATTATTGAAACTGTACTACTAACTTGTTTGGAAACTATCTCATTGCTACTTTCTTCTCAATAAAATTATTAAAATATATAAAAAAGACACATTTGCATCAGTATCAATCGACCCTTTTTTTCCCAACTGCACTTGCATTTAAAGAGAAAAATAGCTGTATCTTTGTCTGAAATACTCACTTTTCAAGTATGAGTTATTCCCAGCTTGTTTACTCTAAAGTGATTAAATACATGGAATTGGGGATGGGTTTGAAAAAGTAAGATTACATGGAGTAAATGGAGGCATGATTTCTCTATAGTGCTTATAAGTCATTAATCCCAAGGTAGGAAAAGTGGACATCTTCATGCTGGATTCTCTGTAGCTCAATAATTCTTACTTTCTTGTTGATATACCTATTACCACTAATAGTATGAAAGTAAACTAAAAAATTTTATAAAATTGATTGGCAAAGTCACACATGACCTTCTGAGAAGAGGTAGTTATTTTTGGATTGTCTGAGTAGCTTTCCAATATGTTTTAGGAATTCCTTGGATTATTCTGTGTTAAATTCATACTATTTTCTCTTTTCACAGAGGAAAGAAGATTAATGCAGAGATATTGTGGAATATTTTAGCAATATTACAATGAAGATCCAGGGCATTTGATATTTCAAAATTGTTATTTTCTTCTGTTTAATATACTCATTCAATGGAGGAAAATTAGTAAATTAGAAGAAATTTAATCTTTCAAATTAGATAAACAATATTTAAATTGTCCCATCTGTTAGCCTGTATTACATTGTTGTATCACAAGCCTCTCAGAACCTAAACTTCTCAAGGGCACAAATGTGAGTGCAGTACCTTCTGATAGGTCATTCAGTAAATTTTGTACACATATACATAAAGTAGTCTTAGTAAAGTCAGTGGAGGCAATATATTTATGCCCTTTGTAGGTCTTTGTTGTTAGTGGTTTCTTTCTCTTCTAATAGTACTACTGTAGTCCAATATATTGCATGACAATTGATATAGACTATGACGTAACTTAATAGTTAAGCATGGCAACTATAATGTCTTAAACATTCATGACCAAGTGAGATAATCTATATAACATGTCTGGTAGAAAATATGATCTAATGATTGTCATTTCCTTATTCATCAAAGATTATTTCCTGTAAAAAATATAAAATATGAACACCTTAGATAAATTCATGCAAATTAAGGAACTTACAAATTAACTGGTTTACCAATTTCTTTATCTAAATAAAGATAGCAAGAAAGAAATTTATATATAGACAGAAAAGGAATATCATTTTTAAAAGCTTTCATACATGTTTACAGTTTTCAAGATTAATAATATTTTGTGAAAAAATTATTGGAAGATAGTATAAATATTTTCACTTCTGAAGAGAACACAGTGAAGAATTTTTTCTCTAATTTTGATATATGAGAACTCAGGAAAATACTATAAAGGTTAAAAAGATTTTAATCTTAGCTTTTGAAATTCTAAAATCAAATTATTTTATAAAAATTATGGTCATCTATGTTTATCTAATATGGATACCAAAGCTGTCTAAAGAGACATACTATTTGCAAAAAATATATAATTTATGTTTATATAAATTTTAGTTTTCCCAATTAGTATACTCTGGAAATATTTATTCCTCAGTAAGATGATTGACACATTATTTTTGTAATAAAATAGTAATTTACTTTATTCATTTACTAAACTTTTTTTTGTTTTTTGCAGAACAGGTGATTGAATTTAGGACCCTTTGCTATCTCCCCAGTCCCTTAATAACTTTTTTATGCATATCATTTCATGTTATAGCCATCACAATCATTTTTTGCTTTAAAATATTTCATTGTGTAGACAAACCACAACTTTGCTTTTATTAACTGTGTATGGTTAGACAAATATGTTGCTTCTGACTTTTTTAAAGTTTATTAGTACCTATGTACAGTATATCATGTTTGCATTTCCTTGGGGAAGTTGGTGTGTGTGTACAACAACATACCTTAACTTCATTTTCATTGCCTTTTCTCCTTTCCCTCTTTTCCTATACCTTGACATCCTCTTACTTTATATATTAAAGGTTTTATATGATCTCATAAAATGAAATTTTAAGTGATAATTAAGTAGCTATAGATAGTGAGTCTTCTGAGTATTTATTTATGTATTTATTTTTAATGTATTTGCTACAGTGTCTCACCACACAGATCAGACTCAGTGATCCTCCTGTTTTCAGCCTCCCAAGGACTGGGATTACAGGAGCCCATCACCATGCCCAGTCTGAGTTGCCAACTCAGTGCGCTCCACTGGCGAAGCCAGCACAGCTCACTGGGGATCAAACCTCGGTCACTGAACTCTGCCTAAGCAGACACTTTAATCTGCTGAGCTATCTGGCCAGTCCAGTTTTTATTTATTTAGAATATTTTGTATATCTTTAGGGAAGACATATACAGTTATTTTCAGAGAGGAAATGTTTTCAGTTCCTCTGATTCAACAAGTATAAATATGTTTATGCACCCTGTTTTTCCAAAGATCCTTGCTTGAAAAAATACTAAAAGAAGTGGTTAATTTGAGATTCTGAGGGGCAGTAAATTTCAGCAAGTGATCCACTGGAAATGATTCAATTGAGTCTTTAGAGAAAGCATAGTTAGCCAAGTTTTCAGGTAGTTGGAGGAATCAATCAAGGAAGAAGCTGGGTTTCAGTTAAAGGGATTTAAATTAGACTGGCTTTGGAGTTCTGGTAGAGACAAAATTAGTGATCTAGGAGAAGCACATAAGAAAACCAAAATATATTGAGGCAATTTGCTTATATATTGAAAGCCACTGAGGTCTTTGAATGATTTTATACAAGAAACTAGCTCATATGTGTGTTTTAGAAAGACCTCTAGATACTGTGCAAGAATCAATTTAAAAAGTTGAATAAAATTGTTATGGATTTTGTTTAGATGTCCCCCCAGAAGAACACACAGTTGTAACTGAAGCTTTCTCAGTGGTGGCTGAACCTAGAATGTGTTACATTAAAATTGATATTGGTGCAAGAATACTAGGACTAAGGACACTAGAATTAATGGTATGAGTGTTACACACCTTCAGTAGCCTGGATGTAATATAGGGGATGAAAAATGCTGTAATTATCCTTTATTGTTTTGTTGTTTCTGCCCACCAGGAACTCTTTCTCTTATGCAATACCTCTCTGCTATGCCACCCTGATGAGGAGCTAGCTGAATATTGAATGCAACCTGTGAAAAAATGTGCTTTTTTTCCTTTAACTTTGTGAGTTCAGTATTGTTGTCTCAATAATGAAAAACAACTAAGGCAGAATTTAGTACCAGAGGAATGAGGTTGTTGCTGTGCCTATGCCTGATCATGTGATTCAGTAACCACTGAGACTAGCTTGTCACTAGAGTTTGTAAAGATTTGGAGATGCCATCTGAAGAAATACAGCTGGAGCACCTTACAATGCATTTAATGGGAGATTCTGGTGAGAGCTCAGAAGAAACGAATGCTGATAGGAATTCTGCAAGCAAAGACCAGGGTCGGAAGATTTCTAATGAAAAACACTGCATTAGTTGTTGGACTCCAGTCAATGTGTGTTATGGGTTGGCAGAAAGTTTGTCCACATGTTGCTCATGTCCAGAAACTGAAACTAAGATGAAATGCTGTAGACTAATTAATCTAAAAGAAGTTTTTAGACAGTCTAATGTTGAGGCAGTGTCATGGCTATTATTGGGGGCTTTTAGCCAGATTTATGCTGAGAATCAAGACCAAAAAGCCCAGAAGAATGATTTAGGGTCAGGGTGATAACTCAGTGGAATAAGTTCTTGCCTGGCAAGCACAAGGTCCTGAGTTCGATCTCTGGTACTACCAAAACAAACAAACAAACAAACAAACAAACAAACAAACAAACAAACAGAATGATTTCACAGATTTTCCATTTGGCTGGGAAGAAAACTCTAGTAAAGTTGTGACCTGACAAGATAGAATAGAGTGAAATTCCCTGCTAAAAAGATTAGTGAGTTAAAGACATGCATTTCAGAAGAAAACAACAGAAAAGATTACTTGAGGGCAACACAAGAAGCAACAGTACTACAGTCTCTGCAGCTTCAGCACTTTAAATGTAAAAGAGTTTTGCTTTGAGAAGAGAGCCACAGAACGCCATGTTCCAGAATGAGGAACCCTAGGGCAGTTGTTCCTCCAAATTTAGTTCATAGGCACTTGACTCCTACAGCCAGGAGGAAAGGAAGCTGGGCTACTGCTCTAGCTGATGGCCGGCCTTGGAATCATCCATACAATGCTGCTTCTAAATGCATGCAGAATCCAAGAGTTATGGTGACAGAAAAGCTTCCACCGAGGGTTCAGAGGAAAGCCTGAGAAGCCAGATAGTGAGCACATGAGAGAGAAGTTTGTGAAGCTGTGAGAGTGCAGCTGAAGGAGCAACAGAGAACACAAAAGGCAGAAGTCAGAAACATAGATTATCTGAGTAAACTTCAATGAAGAAACAGAGTTGGCTACAGAAAGAAGCTTGGTAGTGACATGGGGCAGAGATACCCAATTCCTCTGGAGTTCACAATTTCCCACAGATTGCAGGCAATGTTGGAAAGGAGCCATGGTATTTAATGTTTGACCTGCTTAATTTTGGTTTTGGTTTTTTCCTATACCTTGCCATCTCCCTGTTTGTAGGTTTTGGAATGGAAATATCTGTCTTGTAACATTGACTATTGGAAGTGTGGAACTTTATTTTCATTGGTATAACAGCTTGCTTACACAGAAGAGTTCTTGTTAAATTGTCAAAGATACTTTGAACTTGGACTTATAGTAATGCTGAAATTGTTAGGACTTTGCCAACTCTTGGAGAAGGACTAGCTGCCTTTGCATTTAGGGTTATGCATCAGTCTTAGGGGATTCTAGGGGTAGAATATCTTATCTTGTGTTTATATATTCCCCCAAGACCTCAAGCAGTCATAGGTGGAGCTGGGTCTAGAGTGTGTGACAGTGGAATTAATTCATGACATAATGCTAAGGTCAAGAACATTAGGATTAAAGGTATCAGTGCTATCAGTCCTAGATAAAATATGAGGGATAGAAAGAACCGTGGATGTCCCATGTTGCTTAATTCACTCCTGCCCTCCATAAACTGCTTCTTCTGTGCAATGGCTTTCTTCCAGGCCACCTTGTCTTGGAGCCAGCTGATTATGGACCTGAACCTCAGCAAACTGTGAGCTAAATAAACTTTCCTCCTTTAACTTTATGTGTCAGGTATTTTCAGCTCAGAGATGAGAAAAGTAACTAAGACAGAAATCAAGGAAATAATTGGGAGATTGATACATATATTTAGGTGAAACGATGAATGTTTTAGCATAGATGTTTTCTGAAAAGATGGAGATACGAAGGAAATGATCTTGTCATGATCATTTCTTAAGGTACACGCTGAGAGAAAATGATGTGTACACTGTCTAGTTTGGGATTTTGGGTGTTTGGTGTGCACACTTACTGAGATTAAAAATAATATAAATAATAACAGTAAAAACTGATAGAGTTAGTTAATTTTCAAAATATATGTAGAATTTTATGTGTCTGTGGGACTTTAGATTGCTAATTTACAGTATACTTTGAGAAAACATTTACCAATAGATCATATATTTGAATTTTTTACTGTTTTCATAAGCAGTCCAATTCATAATGACCTAATTGCAAACATATGATCAATCAAATCCTTTAATATGAAGAAATCAGGTAGTTACTAATACACCCCTTTGTATCACTGAACATATTGATATATCTATAAAAACTTTTTATAAGAGAACAGTCCAGTTTCTAAACTTGAGGTCAGATTCAATTTAATTCAGTTGAATAGGTTGTATATTTTGATGATAATTTATAAAAAGCAAAGAAAATTTTGATTATGATGAGATAAATATGAAACTGGCATAGAGACCTTTCATATATTATTTTCCCAAATGATTGTCTGACTGGAATTAATTTTGAGGGGAGGAAATACTTGAAGTATTTAACTCTACCTCTGTTTCCTGTTAAGCTTAAATGATCACATGCATATTTTAAATGTGGAGTATTTGCTTAGAAAAGTATGTTTCTTTCCCTCATTCTACAGCATTTCCAATGTGAGATGTAAGAATAGAAGAAAAAAGAGGAAATCAAAACCAATCTTCAAGGTTCAGCAAGCTACCTCAGAGGACTAATGCCTGCTAAAGAAAGCACAGGGACCAGGGTTCGATGCCCAGTACCACATGCCATGCTTTCCCCACCCCCAAGTGCACTGAGTCTGCCCCAAGACTGAGCGTGGTCATACACTCCTGTAATCCAAGTTCTGGGGAGAATGAAAACAGGAGGATCACTGCAAATCCAAGCTGCATAGTGAGATCCTATACCAAATAAAATAAAAAGAAAAAGAAAAATATTTTTTAAAAATTAAACAAAAACAACCTTCAAATCATTTGTTTTGTATTCATTGATATCCATTGGAGAGCTTGGCAGTGTAAGCTACTGATGTTAATAAAGTGATTTACTTTACTTCAACAAAATCTTGAGTGTGGACAAGATATTTCTAAAAATTTGCTGCTATTTATTATTATTATTATTATTATCATCATCATCATCATCATCATCATCATCATCATTATTATTATTTTGTAGCTAGTATGATTTTGACAGGGTCTACAGAGTCTCATTATCCACATCAAATCACAGTGATCATCCTGTTTTTCAGCCTCCCTGTTGCTAGGAGTACAGGCTTGCTCCACCACTTCCAGTCTCATTTGCCTTTTCAGTGTGCCCTGGGGGCAAGGCTGACATGGTAGGTTGGGGTTTGAACACAGCCCTTACATCTGCTTAAGCAGGTGCTTTAATCTGCTGAGCTATATGGCCTGCCATGCTGTTGTTATTTTAGAAATTCATCATTTGTTTTAAAAGTTTAACTTGGGTAGAAGTGGTTGCATTAGTGAATGCCTAATAGAGCCAAATGTAGAAGAGTACAGGACATCTGTAACTCTTTTATGCTACTGGTATTTTAATTTTGTATCAATAGAAAATTTTATTAATTTAGTGCCAAGATAATATATAAGTAATATTTAATATTATATTTAATATAATATATATCAGTATTTACTCATAGTTCAGATTTTAAAATAAATTATTGTTTAATTTTGTTGAATTACACATGATGTATTTGTTTGCTACTATCTAAATAATATATTTTGGAAAAAATTATTGCTGCAATTCATCTTTTTAGAATAAATAAAATTTATTGAAATGTTGGATAAGCTATTTTCAAACTTGCAAATGATTTTTAAGATTAATGTAAATGTCTTTCCAAGTTAAGAGTATTTTTAAAAAAGGTAAGTACTTCTTTAAAGCATTTAAATACTATAAAATTTTCAATATGTATAAAAATTGACACAAAATCACCAAATATGATGGACACAACAAATACGTCCTTTGATTTTGAGTATACTACACACTTATCTATCTCCTTCAACATTTGCAATGTCTTTGCTATAAAAATACTACAGTTATATTCTTAAACATTTTAATATTCTTTCCAATTTTCCTGTTTATATTTGTTTTCGTGTCTTGTGTCCAATTTTTATATTAAGCTGTTCTTGCCAGATTTCCTGACTTAAGCAACATCTTTTAGAAAAGGGAAGTGTTTTTGTTAGAGTTATAATATTATTTAGTTCCACATGCATTTTATTTAGAACAAAGTTATTGAATTTTGTAGTATATGATTGATGTCATTCTTCACGTTATCTGTAGTTCAGACTTTCCCTCCCTATTTGTGCTTACTGTTCATCCTTTATTATCTTTCAGCTGATGGTAAGCAGGAAAGGTGGAGACCAGGGCATCAGGAAGGAAGCCTGTGCTCATCAAACTCTCTTTCCTTGAGGACACGATAATGTTCTCAGTTGTGCAGCCATGGTGGTGTGCAAAATGAAAATCATTCAGGTATTGAGAAAGTCACTTTAACATTTATTTGTTAAGGGTCATATCCTCTAGAAAACCTTTCCGGAAGTTCACTCCTAGGTAAATATCCTTTGTCAGTTTGCCTACAATATTGTATGCATTGGTGTCCATATGTGCTAGAGTATATGCCTATGTGTATACACACAAAACACATTTTAATTATCCTTCTTTAAATAGTGGAGATTCTGACAGGAAGGTGTGTGCATAAATTATACTAGATCCCCCAAACCTGGAATAATAACTCAATATAGCATAGCTTCAATGTGTGTTATTTGAACTAAGCAAAATAAATGCAATACCTACAAATATGGCAATTCAAGCATTCTTTATAAGTATGGTATATTATTATTTATTAATAAAATATTTCTTAATTTTATAATAATATAATATACTTATTTAATGATCATTATAGTCAGTGAGAAGACACATTATGTGAGATATAACTTAAAATTGTCACTTGTCTCCTGCACTTTGGAGCTGTGTATTGATGTCACAAGTAAAATATTATTTGTGCTTATATTTAGTTGTACAAATGATTGATTATGCTTACCTATCATTGCTCACATATGATAACTTTCTATATTTGTCATGTGTTTTACAATTGAAGTTCAATACTACTATCAATAATAACCTTTCTGTATTGATCTCTGAATGCAAAAACTGATTTGAGTGTCATTTTAAAAATACATCAATGATTAAGATGTATTAGTACATATATAAAATGAATTGCATATTTACACTTCTGAATGCTTAAATAAGTTCAAGCTATAATGGCACTGTCTAAGAATGGCATATTGTGTTATTTTCACGTCTTTTAACAAAAACATCAAAGGAAACTTTTAAAATTGGTTAATATTTAATAAGTCTGATAAAATTTAGTCAGATGTACACAACCAATATAAAATTGTCTGCCCATTTTTAGTAAAAGGTGAAAGACTTATGTCATCTGAAGAGAAAGCAGAGTACTGTCTGCCCATTTTTTAGACCAAAAACTTTTTTTAAAGTCCCTGAAAATAGCACTGAGATAAGAGGCTTCACTGTGGCCTCGAATACGCCTATTACAAGTAGACTGTGCTCATCTGCTAAGTTCTTCTAAAACATGAATCCTAAAGTAATAGAAACACTGGATTCAAATAAGAATAAAGTGTACTATATAAATATAATTAGTGTATCGAAATAAGTGACAAAAAATGACCCTTAGCTGACTGTAGGGCTTTTTTTTTTTTTTTTTTTTTTTTGGCGGAACCGGGGATTGAACTCAGACCCTTGCGTTTGCCAAGGAATTGCTTATTCTACTGAGCCATCTCCCCGGCCCCAGACTGTAGGGCTTTGATGGTAAAGAAAATAACTGAAATCTAATGAACTTTCTGTCCTCACCAATATCAGAGGTGTTTGAGAGGAGAGCCACATGTACAGAAGTTAGCTCAAGTTTTTTTTTTTTTTTTTTTTTGCAAAACCCGGGATTGAACTCAGGCCCTTGAGAGTGTCAGGCAAGTGCTTATTCTTCAGAGCTATCTTCCCAGCCTCTCAAGTATTTCTTGACTAGCACTACTTAGGCCCAATTTAGAAAGGTTTCCAACAGTTACTTGGGATTTAGAGAACTTAGAATCTATAGCAGAAGACAAAAGCATAAAAATATAAATGACAATAAGCACTGAGGAGTGATAGAAATAATTTATTAATAATGTTGGATAAATTTTTTGAAGCCACAGTAATCTCATTAAGACTTGCATAAGACTTATTACAGAAATTAAATAGTAAAATACTATGCACATTAAAATCATACTTTATGTATCACATCAAATAACTAATCCATGGGGTGGCTCTTATGATTCCCATTCTGTTAATAAGAAAACTAAGCAAGTCTTTACAGGAGGCCTATGCTGGTCCTTAGAGATGGGATTGGAAATCTGGACTTATGTATAAATCTTAAGCTCTTTCCACTATAATATGCTGATTGCTAGTATTACCTCAAATTCAGTTTTTTATATCACCCAATGTTGTTTCATTTGGGAAATAATGACAAATTCCTGGTAATACAAAACGTGACAAATAAGCACAAAAAAAGAGCTTAGTATCAGGAACTCAAACTCTCATTTATATTATTATAACAACTGCTTAGATGATTTTTTTTGTGTTTGTGTATGGAACCAGGGATTGAACTCAGGTCCTTGCACTTGCCAAGGAAGCACTTATTCCACTGAGCCATCTCCCTGGCCCACAAGTGCTTAGATGAAACTTTTTCATGAACTACCAGTTGACTGTGAAAACCAATTGATACTGTATCAGCTTATAATTGCATTTGGACAAAAGGAAAAGACCAAAAATAATCATGGCTTAAACATAAAGGCTTATTTCTTTCATGCAGAATGGTTATAAATATGCATTCCACAACTATGTTCACTACTATGGAGAGACAGTAATCAGAAAGCTGCATTTCTCCTCTCTCGATTTTATCATTCTTTGGGAAAATACCTGGTTCCTTATGTCTGAGATAGTTGCAGGCATTGTATCTGTATTTCAGGAATGAACTAGGAATTATAGTGCAGCCATATACCAGAGACTCTATCTGCTCCTGAAAGCATTCTCTTCCTATCTACAACTTTTTAAAACTCCCCAATGAGGTATCTAGCTACATGGGAGATGTGGTAGCTTATTAGCTATGCCAATTGTTAACAAGAATAAAAGTATGTGTTTTGTTCTGAGAAATAAAGTGAGTAACAGAGGAGCTGTCTGAGTCCTTTGCTCTAAGGTAGTCCAACACTGAACACACTAGAGACTTGCATTATCAGAGCAGTTACAGTTGCTTGGAATTATTGTTAAGGTAAATGAGGAGCTTGTGGAATCTACACTGAAAGTAGTTCTAAGGAACATAGTGATATAACAAATTATGCAGCCCAATTCAGGTGAACATTATACTTAAACTATTATGATGCACTGTGTGTCATAAAGCTGCCTATCTGCTTAAATTTTCTCTTAGCCTATCAAAAAAAATTAATGTAATCAGTAGTGAAAGATCAAACTGTACTATGCATGCAGTTTCATATTCTAAGCAACTTTTCAGTGGTTTAGATGCCATTTTCATGATAAATTATCAAAACCAAGTTTATATTTTCATGGTCCATTTTTTCTTTCCATAATTCCCATTCATAAATATATAATGTAAGATGGTAACATGCCCTAGAGACTTTCATATATCAAGTCCCTCAGGAAACATTTCAGATGATGTAGTTCATACTGTGAGAAGAATTCTGAGTCAAGTTTAAGGTCATCTCAGTATTTTCTTCGATCTAAAGTAAATGTAATCCTTAGTACAAAAAGTATGCTACAGAGAAGTAGGATAGCACTTTAGAGAAAACACAGACTTTGGACTTGAAAACATCTTAATTTAAATCACATTTCAGATCAGTATTTAGTTACTATGTGATTATACACAGATTTGTGAACACTCTTACCCTCAAGTTTAACTGTATTCTGATTATGTAAATATAATTTTAATATAAAAGACTTACCTTGGTAAGACAGTGATGAAAATTACAGTGAATTGTTAACTTATATTTAAATGTATAAATAAATGTATAATACATTAGCCTAGGATGTTAAATTATAATCACATTTTCTTATACCTTATACTAGAAATCATGGAAAATATATTTCAGATTCATGGTTAGCTCACTGTAAATTGTCTCTAGCTTTTAGGTAAGTCTGTTGTTCATAGCTTTGTACTTAAAAATGAACTTTTGATTTTATTTTTCAGTGAGACATGCAAAGTAATTTATTTTCAAATGTAAATAATGAATGTGCCATTGGAAGAGGACACATTCAAATCTTGACTAACAGACCAGTGAGTACCCTTCAGCACATGTGCTCACTAGTTACTGACAAAAGGCAAGCAATTGGCATGTATTTTCCATTGAAATTACTGGAACTGAGTCTGTGAAGTGATTCTGGCCCTATTTCACATTCTGAAATGTGAATAGACAATACCCAGCCAAAGATTTGCTATTCCATTTCCTGACAGCTTCAACTCAAAGTCATCTGAATCTTGACTCTTTGCTTGTGTGTATTTAGCAATTTCTTTTTTCCAACAAAATTGTAAGTTCCTGGAAGCCAGGCCTAATACATATATCCATTTGCTTTAGATTCCAAGTTTGAAAACCAACTCTCTTTCCTACTTTGTGTACAGGGTCCTTTGCATCAATAGACAAGTGCTGAAAGAAGATAGACTAGACTGAGACAGCAAGTGAAGTAAGGTCGTCTATAAAGCCTCCATGCTATGTTGCTACATGGGCCTCAAGATGGGACATTACAAGACAAAACTGAGAAATCCAGAGTGAAAATTAGGAAGCATAAGTAACGAACTGGCCACCAGATCCAAGGTAGTCATCTGGAAAGCTGCTGTGATTGGGAAATTGGGAAATTAAAATTGAGTCCACAAATCCAAAAACTATTGTAGACATAGAACATTACTTTGTGAGGAAAGCAGGAGGTTGGGAGGCAGCTTATATAGTCAACAGAAAAAATAAATATTAAGGTGGGAGGGGTGAGAGAGAGAGACAGAGAGAGAGAGAGAGAGAGAGAGAGAGAGAGAAAGACAGACAGACAGACAGACAGACAGACAGACAGAGGACAGACAGATAGATATGACCGTGTCTTGTTTGCCTCTTCTTACCATATTAGGCTGCATAAATATTGTTTGATCCTAGACCTTTTCTTGACTTTATCCAGAATCTCGCTTTTACAAAATGGAGGATCTTATGTGACAAACTCTGTCCTTCAGGATGCTAAAGTTCTAGGACTGGGACACTATTTCCATTTATCCTAATAATTAACTCCAAATGATTTCCTTCATGAATACCATTTCCCATCTGTCCAATATTTCTTTCAGAAATTATTTGATTTCCTTTGATTTGTTTTATTTACCTAAGAACAGTCTCCTATGAACCTTGCTCAAATTCTCTGGACATTACTAAATGTCCACTGAATTTATCCCTACCACCACACTCTAAAATGATACTCTGTCTACTTGGTTACTATGGACAAAGCCTCCCCTATCAGCCTCACTGCTCAGCAACGAGCAATATTTTTCCGGTCCTTGACTAAAGTTGGTCAGTGCTCCCGGAGTCTTCATGTTTTCTTGGGTGGTTTTTACTGAATGTGGCCTGTCAGTATACCAGATGCTTCATTAGAAGGTCATTAATCTCTTTTATACATTTTTTTTAGTTTTGATATTGCTCTTACTCAAATAGAATACAAATGTTTTGTACAAAAGTCATCTACCATCTGAGTATACCTGTAGCCAAGAACAGGTTGGTTCAGTTAGTCTCCTACTACCAAGTTCATGGCATCACTGAGTCCCAGGAACCAGTATTCATCATTTTAGAATGAAAAAAAAGTTGTATCATTAATAGTTTTTCAGATTCTGGAGACGAATTGTTGGCGATATAAGAAATGAAACTGCCACTTTGTTAGGTTACATGGTTCTAAGTGGAGCACTTCCACCTAGATAACCCTCCCCTGCCATGCAGGAGACTAAAGTGCAGATCAAAAGAAACATCTATGAGGGAAACAAGGGGTGTCAGATGTGCTCAAAGGATTTCATAAAATTATGGGACACATTTGATACCTTGATTCATGGTAAAAGTGTTTATGATGAAAAACCTGAAGTTCTTCTTTCGAGATCAGCCATCACTTCTTCTGAGCAATATTGTGAAACCATTTAATTCTCCATTTGTCAGTATTTTGCTCCAGATTCCATTTAAATTTTATTAGAAACACTTTAGCAGGGCAATTCATAAATCATGAATTTATATGTAATTGTGACAGAATCTTGGATTACCACTTACGTTTTCTTATGAGATGTAGAGATTTTTAAGTCTAATGGGTTTGCAAATCTTCTGTTTGGTTATGTATTAACCATTTATTCTAATTACAGAAAGTGAAATGTGTCTGAAATTGTCACTGATTTCTGGGCATTGACATTATAATTTTTATTTCCTTCCTCAAGGAAGGAAAAATGGAATATGATGGTAACTTTCAATGTCATTTTTTAAATTTATCATATGTTTAGTTATTATTTTAAAAAGTAGCTTGACTTGAAGTTGAAGTAAAATAGCCCTACTTGTCAAGAAGAAAATGTCAGCACTCTGGTAAATTTGAAAGTGTCCTTTCATTTGTGGCTTACTGACACATTATAAACTCCCAAAGCTCAGTATTTTAATCTAACCCTGTGTCATCCTCTCAGCAGTATGTGGTCTATGCAATATCTTTATTATTGAACAAATTAGAAGTCATTGAACAACTCTGAGGTAACAACACAGCAGATTCACTGGTGCTGGAAACAGAGTTAGGGAGGAAGGAAGGGATTCGGCACAGCACAGGACTCCGTGGGCTGTAGCTTGCTCCTGCTGCTGCAGCTGTACCATGGCAGCTTAGATACCATTTACTCAATTAAGTAAATTTGAAAAGCTATGACCCACTTTTTATCATCCAGCAGTGATTATTCAGAGGTATTTTAAATGCTGGTTTTGCAAGTTACCTCTATTTTCATTGAGATAAAATGTTGGCAGTCTCATTGGTATACAATTTAGATATGCCAGGTGCACTAACATTTTATCATAAAGTAGAGATGCTTGCTGCCCGTGTTGCAATGTTTTTTAATTAGATTTAGAGAAAGATGGAATTTTGCCATTAAATATAAATTAAATCTGAGCATTTTTCTGTAATGTTTTCATTCTTACTGAATTTCATTGATGGGCCCTATTTAAATATGAACCGCATAAGGAACAGAATAACATTTATATTTTGATAAATGTAATGTGAAATCTTATTTTATTAATTTCATCTGTCTTTGAGGCATCTGTTACTTTCCATTTCTTAAAAACAAAACTAATTTATGTACTTTGTTCTGAAGGTGAGATTTTACATTTTCGTGCATTGCTCTTGTCATCTTGGTTGCATTCTAGAATTAGTAGGTGGAGTTATCACTCATTTATATATTTGATCATTTGGATATTGATATTAGTAGTCAATATATGCAGAACAGAAGGATTTACTCTACTTTTAAACTAGTTATCTTGCTATAGTTTCATGAGTGTCAATAGGCAGTAGGTTTGTACATGAACGTGCCAGAAAGACATGAATATCAGAGATGACGGCTTTACTTCTTACAGTAGAGCCGATGACCTCTTTGTTGGCTGCACCTTCCTCTGGACTAAGTGTTACGCAGATATGAAATGCATGACGTAGATGTGCACACGGGGATTTTGTATCACAGCTGAGGAAATGTAAGCAACTCAAAAGCAAACTTGCCCAAATCCCTACCCGGAATAACACCTTATCTTCATAACACTGGAATTTACACGTATCCTCACACTTCTTAAGAAGGATCCTTGATCTTTAACTTTCAAAGTTATCTCTTATGCAAAAGTCCTTAGAAAATAGTTTGCAAAAAAAGGGTAACAATGTCTTTACTTGAAAAGCATTCAGAAACATGAAAGACTAAAGGAGAATTATCTTCTAACAACACTTTAAAAAGAAATATAATATAGATCTATGTCAATATCTATATGTATATATCAATAGATCAATAAGTAGATAGACAGATAGATTATGGTGATCATTACACAGAAGGACCAATGTCCATTAGTTCCCTACTTTGCCTCCTGGTTTCTGACTTAGGATGATAGGAGAAAGCCTAACGAGTCCCTCAAACAAACAAGTGGGTGTTGCCCTTCTAGTCTGTCCGCCTGTAGCTTCTCCCTGCCACTCAGTCAACTAAGCACTCTTGAGGCTTTCACTTTTTCTATCAACATTTCCCACTGCCCTTCTCATTTTGAGTCTCTGCCACAACAGGGAATGAGGCCAACTTCCTTGGGATAATAAGCCTAATAGTTACTGTTTGCTTTCACATTCAAGTTTTCCACAATGTACACATACAACAGATAAAAAATACTAGAATCAGGTGCAACAACGTAAGTTTAATTTCTTTTTTCTTTCTTTGTTTTTTTTTTTGTTTTGTTTTTTTTTTTTTTTTTTTTTTTTTTTTTTTTTTTTTGCGGAACTGGGGATTGAACTCAGACCCTTGTGTTTGCCAGGGAAGCACTTATTCCACTGAGCCATCTCCCCGGCCCCCATAAGCTTAATTTTGATAAGTGTAGCTAAATAAACACATCATTGTTTTGCTCATAAGGGTACATGAGTTTTAAAGATCTGAGTTCAGAAATTAACAAAACACATGGTGCTTAACATTAGTGAGAGAAAAATGTCTCACAGTTGTCTTAAATTATAGATTCAGTCTCCTGAATGTTATTAAATATCATGCATCTAGAAATACTATGAATATCACTTTTGTAACCCCTATAGCATATAAATATTTAAAATCTATTAAAAGTTTTATTGCTTTTATATCCTTCTACCCATGAAATAGTTTAGACAAGATAACCTTCGATACTGTTGTCCCT
>NW_004524604.1:16065303-16069543 GCF_000260255.1 Octodon degus | reverse complement strand
CTTATTCCACTGAGCCATCTCCCCGGCCCCTGTAAGCTTAATTTTGATAAGTGTAGCTAAATAAACACATCATTGTTTTGTGCATAAGGGTACATGAGTTTTAAAGATCTGAGTTCAGAAATTAACAAAACACATGGTGCTTAACATTAGTGAGAGAAAAATGTCTCACAATTGTCTTAAATTATAGATTCAGTCTCCTGAATGTTATTAAATATCATGCATCTAGAAATACTATGAATATCACTTTTGTAAAACCCCTATAGCACATAAATATTTAAAATCTATTAAAAGTTTTATTGCTTTTATATCCTTCTACCCATGAAATAGTTTAGACAAGATAACCTTCTATACTGTTGTCCCTTAGAGTAAAAGGAAAAGCAATTTTGCAAGCAGCTGCTGGCCTTATCAACATTGGTGACATTTTGCAGCAAAATGAAGAGCCCTTCTAAAAAGTGAAAAGTGAAAGAAAAAGGCAGCAAGGTTTAAAAATATGCTCTTGCTATGAAAACCAAAGTAACATCATGTAGAACATGCTACTCTTTGCAATTTCGTCTGTGACTGAAAGATTAGATTTTCAAGCACTATTTAGTAGGTGATTAAGAATACCTTCAGTTGTACAATTTTAAAGCCCTCATTTTACCTTTACAACACTGAATGGGGTATGGAAGGATGGTTGAAGGAAGAAACAAAGAGCTGGACATTAGCATCTTTTTGCAGCTCCTGACATTGATTTGAAATTTTGTAAAGATTAATTAAACATCAAGATAATTACCTCTATTAAGCACAAATACAATTTTCCGAATTCCTCTCTTTTATCTATACTTGCCCATACACCAAAATAAAATCTTTCTTGGGGAAATAAATTAATAAAATATTTGGACTAATTATGGATTGAGAACAATGACCATTCCAAAAATGAATTTCATGAACACAGTGATAGAGAAAAAGAAAATATTTCTTATTCATGCTTCAGAAAATCTTAATTGAGAATTGGTAAGAAGCTTAGAAAGAAGGGAATTGTAGACCTGTATTTGCAGCATTCTGGTTGGGTGAACAGTCAGAAAGCTCCAACATTGTGAAGCATTGTATGTTATTTTTGAGAAGTTTAAATATTTAAAAAATCCTGTTTTATAATTAATCAAACATGTCATTTGATAAAAATCATCTTTGCCCTTGCCTCTTGGTATAAACATAAACATTTAAAATATTTTTTGAGGGGCCAGAGAATTAGCTCAGTGGTCTAAAGCACCTGCTTAGGCAAGATTAGGCAAAGCACAGGATTCTCAGCACCACGTGCCTTGCCAGCCCTGCCCCCAGAGAAGACTGAGTCGGCCACAAAAAAATGAAAATAAAATATTTCTTGTAATCTCACAGATCTTTCAAATCTTATTTCTAGGATCTAGAATAAATATACCTACTTATTTTAACTGGGTCCTAGGATGACCTTTGCCAATCACTGAGCATTCGGATTGTTTTTGGATACTATACATTTACATTATGCTTCAAAAAGAGAGAAGATTTTTGAATTTAGCTTTTAATTGGAAAGATTCTCACCCTGATTAACTATATATACCGACACCTGTGAACTAAGCAACTGTACTGAAGATGGCAATTTGCAATAGTAGTTTCATGCTTGGAGTGCCTATCATTCTGGTCTTCTGAATATGGGCTGCTTGTCATGATATGCCAGTTGCTGCTGTGCTGTCTCTCAGGTAGATGATTGTTCAAAAAGAAAGGGGTGGTGATTGAAGGCAGGACAGGAAAAGGAATGTTGTGGGACTGTCCTTCTTCAAGGTTGTATATGGTTAGATTTTTGGGCTTAAGTGTAAACATAAGAATTATATAATTCTTTATGCCTATTTTTAAAATATATTCTAATTTTTAAATGTTTTTTCATCATATGCTGACTTAAGTTCAACATACCAATACTTGATGAAAAATACCTGATTCATGTTATGCCTACGATGTTTGATATTCAGACAGATAGTGAGGTTAAGCTTAACAGCCTAGGTTGTATGGTAATAACAATAAACTTCTCTTCTGGAGTGTTAACATCCTAAGTTTGCAGACCAAAATTAAAGAAAAAGGAAGGCTGCAAGGAAAGCCAACATTTTGGCCCTAGCCTTCCAACGTCAATTAAGACTCAGGACATATGAGAACTTGTACTGCAACGTCATGTAACTCGGTAGTGTCCCAAATTTTCTGATCAAGGAGATTATGGGGACAAAGAGGAAAGTGATCGATGATGTAGAGTGTGTCTAAGGAGAGTCACATGGAGAGAAAACATTCTCTCAGGCTACCACAGAGAGCACATTGGCCAAGCAATGGCCATGACTCATCCACATAGCTGACACTGATAAAGGTTCCACAATCTGAGGTACAGGATCTCAGGATAAATCCTGAGAGGATTTCACTGACCTTATCAGACCCCATAGCTACAATTATTGTTGCATAGGTCCTGCTTTACCTTGGTCTTAACCATCCAGCAGTAAAGTATAAAAATGAAATATAAGAAGTAAAGCCATGCTGTTATGTTGAGCTGTAGGGAACTCAGCTCAACAATTTCTGACATTGCCAGTGAAGCAGAAGACCCAATACTATTATGGACTACTGGACTCTTTTAGAATATTTTGCTGTTAACACACCTTAATATTTAAATAACGGAACTAAACAAAAAAAGGAAATACAGATGAATGTCCATTTTGTATCTGTGTATTCAAAATGGTTAGGATAGATATATAGTTACATCCTCTTAATGAATAGAGAGGGATTTGTTCTAATCGTGTGTGTAAATAGGATATCATGTCTGCATCTTGTACAGCAATTAACCACTAGGAAGAATGTATGCAATATGTTAATTATTGAAACTGTCCTACCAATGTGGTTTGAAATTATCTCATTGCTATTTGTTTCTCAATAAAATTATGGGAAAAACAACAAACAAACAAAAGACAGAGAAAAACAGGGATTCTAAAGAGTGAACTAATTAATTCAAAACTTAATTGAATCACTGTCATGCGATCGGAGCATTCTGCTGAGCATGCACATTTTGGTATTTTAAACTGTGAGCAACCTATGCTCCAGAATTATATGTTAAGTTACATCATCTGTTAAACTTTTAAGCAATTAACCCTTTATATTTGCATCTTGAAATCATACTTTTTCAGACTATATATCCTTGTATATTTCTCTGAATTCTGAATCTATGATCAGTATCTCCTGTCACTCACTGGAGAGATTATAATCTACTAGTTTGTATACCATGTGGTTATCAAATGCTAACTGAATTATTTTGGTTGTCTATATTTGACAAAAATGTAGAAAACAATTAAGTGCTACGTATAGCACCATTCAACAGCCATTTGAACAACCCTAACCTTTTTTCCTTCCCTTTCCACTCTAACTCACAGATGTGGAAGGCTGAGGTGTAGATGAAAGATACTTCCTCAAAAGGTAATAGATACATTTCCTGGAAGATTAGTTTCTCATTCCTTCTATGCTTCCTTAATGCCACTCCACACATGGAGCAAATTATAAACAAAAATTCAACTAATGCAGTTTTGAAGGCTGGGAAGCCCCTCCTCGTGGTCCAGAGCATTTGGGGTCTGCCCAGAGCTGGCCCTTCTCCTAGATGTTAGTTATCCTTTCGCTGCTGAAAGGGTTGAAGAATGACTTCCAAGAGCAGCGTGGAGGAGGGTGTGGGATAAACGTGGTCAACAGATATCATCAGAATTAAGCAATATTTTGTAAAATCAATTGCTACAAATGTCAAAAAGGATGCATAAATGAGTCTGTCCCTTTAGTCAGAAATAGGTAGCAAAAATGTGTAGTTACCTAATATGATGTAAATTGTAGTGTTTAAGACACTGAACATGTTTAATATTAACTTTTTAAATAAAACTATTTATTGTAATGTATTGATGAAACGTATGCAGGAAATCGCTATTACTAAGTATAGTGTGTTACTTTATTATTGAGCCAAAAAATTCATATTTCATTTTTGCTGTAAAAACTGATACTACCTTATTGTAAAGATTCCATTAACGGAATAAAATCTCCTCCCAAGGGCTAGGGAGATAGGTCAGCAGTCTAAGCACCTGCCTGTGAAGGTCAAGGATCTGGGTTCAATACCCGCTACAGCATGCTGTGCCGGTCCTAGAACCCTGGCTGCACTTTGCTGGGTCCAAAACCAGACATGGTGGCTCATGCCTTTAATCCAAGCTCTGGGGAAGCTGAAACA
>NW_004524604.1:16046617-16064318 GCF_000260255.1 Octodon degus | reverse complement strand
TTAAGAAGAATCCAGTGCAATTTGAAAATCTTGTTCTAGAATAGTAACAATCCAACTGGCCAGATAAAACTGCTAATTAAATTTGCACAGCCCTGTGAGCTCCTGCACTGTGGGGAGTGGGATTGTTACCAGACATTCTCTGTCACATCTGATGAATGAGGCTTAACCTTAAGACTATCAGAGGAAAATTAATATTCTTAACAACTTGCTGCGTGCAGGTTCTCCTGATCTCCCCTTTGATTAGTCATTTCTAAAGGACTTCTACTGGACTTCTTGCTGAATACTCAATTTTCTGTGCATTGAAGTAGAATCTACTATCTACAGACTTTTTTTTTTTTCTTTGTAAACAATCACGCCAGACTCTGGAAGTAAAGATGAGAAAATTCTCCTTGGTTGTTTAATACACTATCTTAGGCTATGTGGTGCTGCAGCTGGAGTTTTCTCAGGATAAGTAAGAATCAGTATTGGTCAGTTTAAATTTATGAACAATTTTAAGACTTTCAAGGAAATAAGTTATTTACTTTTGACAACCTAGACTGACAACCTGAAATAGTAATTCTATCAACCTAGGAAGTTAAGCAAAGAAGGACTCAGATAATCCAAATGTGCACCTCATTATAACTCTGTCTTGCAGCAAGATGAATTTATGTCAGTCTATAAAGAAAAAGCAAACCTTATTATATCTACATATTAGTGAAGCATGTTGGTCTCAATCATGTTTAAGATAGTTCTTGTTCTTTGTGTTTTTATATCAAGTTAAAATTAAATTGAAATTTTCGTTAGTCTTCTGAAAAAATCATTTCTTTGAATTCCTCAGTGGCAAATATTACCATCTAGGGTCGGAACTGAGTACCCTTGAGGCCAAGCTTAGCTTTTAAATTTTGCACATTTGTTTTCAAAGCACTTGCATTTTTATACTACTATGAAATTTGACTATGCTAGGTGCCAGCCTCTTCAAGCTATTCGTCAACTGCTAATTTCATGAACTTTGGAAATGGAAACTTTGAGAAATCTTAAAATAATCATAAAGGGTGTCCCTAGCCTGACTTTTCAACTCATAGAAATAGATTCTCTCCTCAGTGTGTAGTTTAGATTCTAAACCACAACTATTATCCTTATCATAATGGGACTTAAGTCATTAGTCATAGCACTATGCTTTACACTCAGTGAAAACTATACTTCAAATCGAAGGCTTCATGAATCAAATGTAAAGTCTGTGTCCACAATAACATCAAACAAATCAGTCACTGATGACTCTCTTTCTCTCTCACTCATTCTCTGTTTCTCTGTTTCTCTCTCTCTCTCTGTGTCTCTCTTTCTAGCTCTCATTGTCTGTCTGTCTGTCTGTCTGTCTGTCTGTCTGTCTGTCTGTCTGTCTCTGTCTCCATCTGTCTCTGTCTCTGTCTCTCTGTGTCTGTCTCTGTCTCTCTCTGTCTCTGTGTCTCTCTCTGTGTCTCTCTCTGTCTCTGTCTCTGTCTGTCTCTCTCTCTTTCTCTCTCTCTCTCTCTTTCTCTTTCCACCCCCACTTATTTCCCCCAAGACTTATAGGGTAGTGTGCACATGGGGGAAGCATTTTGTGCTGTTTTTAAATTTGCCCACTTAAGGAAGTTAAGATAATGTCTCAATAGTCACATGAATGACTGATGATTCCAATAGGAAAACCATAAACATCAATAGTGGTCTAATTTTAAAGACCAACTTATTTGGAAAATTGTATTTGCTGTCTATTGATAGTTCTCATGAGTCATGCAGTCTGTTTCTGTAGATGACAGTGTTACTCCAGAGAGTGATACCTCCTCCACTTGCTGTAGTCCAGGTCTCTGAAGGCATCTTTAATTCCACTCCGTCAGCTAAGTTCTTAGCCTTAACTTCAACATTAAATGCCCTACATGCAGGACCATTGTCTTAGTCCAAGTAACTAAATCACTTGACATCACCACTATAGCATCCTTTTCACTGGGTTTCTTTCTTTCGTTTGCATTTGGATACTGTCCACTCTGTATCCACCGGGAAAGATGATGCTGTTCAGATTAATATCAGAGCAAACATTTCTAAAGGAGACTGAACAATTAAACCCAGACACCTCTTTGTGTCTCACAATTCTTAGAACGACCATCTCTTACCCATCTCTCAGATGCCTCCTGCACCTTCTCCCCACTGCCAAGCTCCAGGTGCTCTGCTCAGCTTCCTCAAAGCAGCAAGTATCCTGCTGCTTCTCCTCAATATTTCTGTTGTAAAATCATGTTTACGTCTTTTCTACAAATCAGCAGATGATGAACCAGCTTTTGCTTATTTTAGAGAATAAAATTTAAAAAATAAAACAATACAGAATTTCAAAACAAGACAATCAGAAATTAACAACAGTTAAGAAGGAAGGAACTGAGATGGGAAAAAGGAGACAAAAGAAAGAAAGAAGGAAAGAAAGAAAGAAAGAAAGAAAGAAAGAAAGAAAGAAAGAAAGAAAGAAAGAAGAAAGAAGAAAGAAAGAAAACAAAGTTAATTGTACAACTAATTTCTTTTGTTTTAGTGAAATTTAAATTAAACTTTTAAAAAATTACTATTATGCATTTAATTTCTTCCAGTGCCTAGTAAGTGAAGCAAGTTTTAAAGTCCATGTGTCTTTTATATTATTTTGCGCATGCCTCTGAACTAAAATTTCATCAGATGTTCAATGATGTTTGCTGACGAGTGACCCACACGAGTGCTCACTGAGTCCAGTTCCAGATACCGCATGTCGATTTACACTGTAAAGCATGTTTCACATGATCTGTGGTTACACAATTGCACATATCGAAAGCCCCATTACATATAAGAGAAGATGATACAATGCACACAACATGGATTTCAATGTTTTGAAAAAAATACATACTTAAATTTTGGCTCCAGTTTTGAACGCTTAAGAGTTTTGAACCTTTAGATGACCTTATTTGGATTTACACATCAAAACAGCATTTAGTAGTGACTGGAATAATAGGTATGAAACCCGTTTCAGGAATGTAGTAGTGTTTGGGAATCTTGCATGATACCAGTACACCAGTGGCTCTGTTAGGAATGTAGTGATTATAAGCGCTTCCCTGGCAAGCACAAGGGCCTGAGTTCAATGCCCGGTTCCGAAAAAAAAAAAAAAAAAAGGAATGTAGTGATGTTTGAAAGGTTTTATCTTTTGACCTGGGCAGTGGTTACATATGTGAGTTCATTAATAATTTGTTGGTTTGTATATTTATGATAAAGGCAATTCATATTCTCTCTCAAATTGTAACATATATAAAAATATGAGTTGCCGGTTCTAAGCATCTGAAAAGCATTACACACTTAAAAGGTGCTGCCACATTTTCTTTCAGAAAAGTATTTTCAATTTTCTTTCCTCTTTTCTTTTCTTTTCTTTCTTTCTTTCTTTCTTTCTTTCTTTCTTTCTTTCTTTCTTTCTTTCTTTCTTTCTTTCTTTTTTAGGGAAGGGACTACTGGGTCTGCAGGGTCTCACTACTAGATCAGACTTGTAATGATCTGCCTGTTTATTACCTCCCAAGAGCTGGGATTACAGGTGCACACCACCACACGCAGTCTCAATTGCCTTTACAGAGTGCCCCGGAGGTGGAGTCTGCATGGAAGGCCCCAGGATTGAACCCCAGACCCCTGCATCCGCTTGCAGGCACTTAAATCCACTGAGCTACTTGGCTGGCCCTTTTTTTTGTATGTTTATTGCTTTCAGATTTTATGTATTTATTGTACTTTATGTATAGACTATATTTCATGTGTCTGTTGCTTCCATAATTTAATCTTCCTGGTTTAACATGTACACTGTTTGAAGGTTAAAGCTAAATGAAATTTAAAGCAGCTAACATAGGGCTTACTTCATAGAACACATGTTTCCTACATACAACTCTGTGTTACTCTCCCTGGTTTGTACCTCTTTCCTTCCTAAGTCCTATTGTGCAGTGAAAACTCTCAGACACTTACAGAATACTATCCCACTACTAGCCCAAACCTTCAATCACTGAGTAGCCCCAGAGCAGCTCCACATTCCTCCTTTGGGGCTGTAGATGAAGACTATTTTTTTAATGTACTTAGTACAGGGTCTCACTACATAGATCAGACTCATAGTGATTCTTCTATTTTCAGCCTCCCAACACTGGGATCGCAGGCACATGCCACCATGCCCAGTCTCAGTCACCCCTTAAGCATACCCAAGAGGTGGGGATGGCAGGCAATTCAGGGATCAAATCCTGGCCCCTGCACTCTGCCTAAGCAGGCACTTTCGTCCTCTGAGCTATCTGGCTAGCCCTGTATAGATAAAGATTTTCAAACCCATAGAATGATGATACTAACAATGTTCTGACGCTTGAAAGGTTTATTGACCTTAATATGGATCAGTCACTGCTAAGCACTGTATGTGCCTTGTTTCATTTAATAGTCCCAAAACATGTACACTGTAGCTTTTAATGCTATCCTTATTTTATACAAAGGAAAACAAAGCTTTGTAAGGATGGTATAATTCTTCTACGTACACTAATCTACTGAAAATTGGAACTGAAATTCAATCTTGGAATTCTGGTCCCAGGGGCCAGTACAAAAGATTATGTGACATTGAACTTACAAGGCTCATACATGGACAGCTGCCCAGGAATGTCACACTTTCCTCACTGTACCAGATATTGTTCATTTAAAGCAGTCTGATAAATGCTATTCAAGAAAGAAGCATAACCTGGTAAGAGTATGCAGAGGCTATCTGATACATTCTTAGAACCAGGGCACTGTGGGAGGCTGGGCCAGGAAGCTTGCATGAAGCCTAGCCTGGCCAACTCAGGATCCTATATCAAATGAAAAATTAAAAAGGGCAGAGTATATAGCCAAGGATATGAAGATTCCAGGTTTGATGCCCCCTACTGCAAAAAAATGTTGAATTTTGTTCTTACTTCTCCAAAAGTGCTTGAAATACTGTTCAAAAACTTCTACATAGGGCTGGCCAAATAGCTCAATGGATTAAAGTACCTGCAAGCATGCTCAGGGGCTGGGGGTTCTATCCCTGGGCCTGCCATGCCGGCCCAACCCCCAGGGCACAATGAGATGACAATTGAGACTGGGCATAGTGGCGTATGCCTGTAATCCCAGCTCTTGGGAGGCTGTAAACAGGCAGATCACTATGAGTCCAATCTAGTAGTGAGACCCTGAACACCCTATAAACACTCCCCTCTCAAAAAAAATACAAAAATAAGGAAACTTCCCCATATAAAACTAAAGATAAATTTAAAATAAACTATAGCCTATCACTTAGGATGTCATTCTTTTAGAACTTTATCCACAGAATTCATCGGCATTGGGATTATACACTTTAATACAAAACTTCTATGTCTTGGGCATTTGCACATATTTCTTTGGCTTTTTGAGTCAGGGCCTCACTATGCAGTTCATGCTGGCCTTGAGCTCACTTTGCAGCCTAGGCTGGCCTCAGACTCACAAAGGTCCTCTTGCCTCTGCCTCCCCAATGCTGGGATTACAGGCATATCCCAACATGTCCGGATTTTATGCATACGTTTCTTTAGCCTTAGCATGCTTCTAAACTTGTCCTGCCAAAACTCTACTTTCTCAGGTATTTGCTTAAAAATGTTATTTTGCCTCAGCATGAATTGAGGTTCTCCATTTTTAAAACAGTTTCGTATTCTAACTAAGAATTTCCCTATGTGGTATTCGTAATGAGTGTTATACATTTTAAGTACAGATTTTTGAATATTAATTACTGTCTCCCTCAGTGAATGTTTCCGTAGTATGTCAAACTGTCCCATGTTAGAAAAGTGATCATATATCCATATCCATTCAAAAAGGCTATCTTAATTTTTTTAAAAAAATATTATATTAGTACATGTTTAGAATAAAAAAAATTATTCACAGTGAGTAATTAGCATGTGTACATAACATGTCTTAATACATTTCCTTCCCCTCACCTCTCTGTCACCTCCCTTCAGCTCCTGTTTCTCTTTCCATTTGCCAAAGACCTATTTCCCTGTTTCCTACTCATTTTGCTTTATAATTTATTTATACTCTGGATTTCTTTTATAAGAGAAATGTGGTAGTAAATCTTGCCTGACTGACTTACGTCACATTATATCTCAAGATGCACCACTTTTCCTACAAGGAACTCAAATTTTCCTCCTTTACAGCAAACTGGCACTACATTGAGTATGAATACTACATCTCCTTGTCTACTCATCTGCTGATGGAGGTAAGAGACACCTCTCCTCTACTGTAACCTGTGCTGCTACAATCCTGAACTGCATGACTGTGTTATGACAGCACAGATGGTATTAACTTTCTTTTACATCTGGAAGGCAAATCTGCATATATGTATTTAGGTTTTTTTTATAATCTACATATTGATTTCTATAGTGCTTATAACAGTTAGCATTACCACCAATAATGCAGAAAGGTTTCTTTTTTCTCTGAATCCTCAGTTACATTTGATATTTGATTTCTTGGTGATGGCCTTTCTTTGGAATAGAATGGAATCTCAGTATTTTAACTTGTACTTCTCTAAAAACAGAAATGTTGAACATTATTTTCATATTTATTAGTCATTTGTACTTCTTCTGAGATAAATAAATAAAAAGACAACATGATTAAAAATTCAAACACTTTGTAGACATTGCATAGTTATTGTCAATAGAGTGCTTAGTCTGGATATTTAAGATAAATATAAATATATATCAATATTTTATTTACTATTAATAAACAATGCATGCAAAACATACCAGTTTATATTTTGGAAATACAACGACATATTTCCCTACAAAATCAAAGGTCAGATGTAGGTAATTCAAGACTAGTTTTTGTGCTCCATTGTTAATAGTCACTGTTTAAAACATGCCTTTATAGTCAAGGAAGATTAAACACAAAGCAGCAAGAAGTGTAACGAGAGGGAGAATTAATGTCAGTCACGGATCTTACTTTTTCTTATGCATAAGATAACAAAGATGGTCACATTCGTACAACTAACTGCTAGGAAACTATGGTAACCCAGGCTCTTACTAGGTAGACTTCATTGCTATCGCACGCAGTATTACACTTTTGTGACTGAGAAGAAAAGAATGTGGAGTGTGTGAACAAATTAGCTTTCTCTACTGCATCACTTTCTAAAATTATCTTCAACATTATGATAAAACTTGTTATCACTACCTTTATAATGTTATCTTCCTATTTATTACTTTTTATTAATCCATGTTTTATTGTGGGCAGTTTATACTTTTATGTATCACATTTTAATTGGTTCTGGTGTCCCCTTTCCTCCTGTCCCTTCCTGTTTCTCCCAACTTTTGTCCCCTTCTTCTTTATTTGTAAAAACTCTGTCTCTGTGCCTTGTGTGGAGTTGGTACCAGTACACACACATCTCAGTCCTCTTATACCCTGTTTCTTCCCCCTACCTCTCCACCCATCTTTTGATTCCCTTCTTTTTCCTACCTGCTTTTGGCTCAATAGATCCTTTTATTCATTATCTGTTACTATGTAATAAGCTGCCACAAGGCCAGTGGTTTAGCACGGCATAGTTATCATCTCCCAGCGCCTCAGGCCAGGGGTCTGGGTGGCGATGGGCTGGACCTCTACTGCAGGATCTCACTGGAAGGCAGTACCAGAGAAGCAGCCAGCTATGGCAGTGGCGGAGCCCGCACTCAGCTGCAGAGCGAATGTTTCTGACTTCCCCAGATTGATGCTGAATTAAAGACTCTGGCAGTGAGGTGCCACTTCTTGTTGGTTGTCAGCAGCCAGCTCAGAGTGCATATGAGGAAGTGGGGGCACACAAAGGCCGTGTACTCTGCACGCCACCATTCTGGGAAATACTTTACTACACGTTTTCCTTATTCACAAACTGCACCCCTGTAATAGTGCTTAATACCCTAACGCCTTTAGCAGAAATATTTTTCCCCCACCAATTTCTTTTATTTCTGCTATTTCCCAAGGAAAATGTCACCTGCTGGAAAATATGCAATGCACTTTACAATTCCTTAAACCAGACTGCTGCAGATATTAACTTATTCTGTTCTTGGTATTTACTTTTGTTGTATAAAATTACATCAATTCAAGCTACACATTTTGTCCTTAAATTAGTTACATGCATTTTAAAATAAGAAGCACTTACATACAGTGTGCTGTGCAAAGATGTCTACATGTACATTTTTAAAGTGTTTTTCTCCAGTGATGTTACATACGAACTAGAATTCAAGAAAATAGGGCCAAGGAGGTGGCTCAGTGAAATAAGCACTTTCCTGGCAAGTGTAAGGGCCTGAGTTTAATCCCCGGTTCCACCAAAAAAAAAAAAAAAAAAAAAAAAGCTGGCTAGAATTCAAGAAAACAAATACTTTCCAAAAAGGTTAAACCTGGGGCTGGGGAGACCAGTAGAATAAGTGCTTGCCTGGCAAGTGCAAGATCCTGAGTTCAATCCCCTGTACCGCAAAAAAATAAATAAATAAAACTTTTACAATGTGGTGAATAATGAGAGTGAAAAAGGATGCTTTTGTTTTCTCTCCAAATGAGCATTAACCTTTTAAATCAATTTTCTAGCATGGTTCCCAGCTTTTATTTGTAGTTGTTCAATATCTTTTGATGTGTTTTAAATTTGTGCAACTTCATTTCCAGATTGCCTTATTTAGAAAATGGGTGTTACAAAAAAGAGGATTAGGGATGAATAAAAAGATTTGCAGCAGGAAAATAGATAACTCTGCAATGCAGCCTTAATGAACATTAGGCAAGTTGAGCGGAATCCTGGGACTTGAGTATTGTATCCATTTCTGTTAAAGAGGTCACTGGCCTATGTGTGGAGGAACTACTCAGATAATAGGTTGTACTACTAAAATCTGCTAGAATATTTATGAAACATTTTAATTGTTGTTTTAAATGATATATTGCATGGCCTTATCCCAATTCTAAAATATACCTCGGTAATTTTATAGAAACTAGAATCTGATTAAAAATGCTTTTGCTAGATGTTTTCTCTATATTGTAAAAACACATTAACATTTCAGTTGTTCAAAATTCATTTCATGTTGTAAATTTCTGATGTTCACCTGTTATGTTACTTTAAAAATAATTTTATACTGTGGAAAATTCATGTGTGAAGGCTGGAAAAATAGCTCAGTGGAGTAACTTCTGCTTAGGCAAGTGTAGGGACCAAACTTTGATCCTAGGTACTGCAAGCTGTGCCGGCCCTGCCCAGGGCTGGCTGAGCTGACTACTGAGTCCAGATGCGGTAGCGTCTGCCTGTAATCCCAGCAGTGGGGGTGCTGAAACGGGAGGTTCACTATAGAGTCTGAGCTGTGTGGTGAGACCCTGTACCAAATACATAAAAAATCCTATATTAATTCATTTATAACAAGGACAGTATACAGATAATAGCAATTATCAGTATAATCAAAGATGTAATTACTGTAATAAAAAATATGGACTCATTCCAGTATGGTTATGTCATATCAGTGCATGTGCAGCTCATGCCTGAGTACGAAGTCATAACATCATTGCTGACATGTGAGAAGATATGTTAAGTATCAAGTGCTTAGCAGTGACTCACACTGTGATCCAAGCACTCCGGAAGGTCGAGGCATGAGGATTGCAACTTGAAGCTGAGCCAGAGAAACACAGCAATTTAGCAAGGTTCTGCCACAAAATAAAAACTAAAAGTGCCTGAGGATGTATCTCAGCATGATGGCCCACGTACAAGCTCGAGTCCCAAAAAACGTAATACCTGTTGCTTGAAGTTGGATGAAGTACCAGATAATAAACATGTGCATGTATTAGTTTTGTTACTATAAAACAAATATGTAAAGGAAATGAGAAACTTATACCTATTTATCAGCATTTTTAAGCTTTGGGAAAAATAAAACCATATACATTAAATAAGATAATGATTTTTACTAGGCACTTATTACATACAGAAATTGTACCAAATTTGTGCATAAGAGTCATAGCTACTTCTCTGATTTTCTTCTTGCTGGCTACATAGAGTAGCAAATTAGTCCACATCTTCAAGTCATAATTTCTTTTTGAACAAACTAGTGATTCTAGTAATAATACATATGTTAAGCAATTCAAACTAGTACACATTTCATAAATGGTTAGACAAGTCTTATTTATTGCTAAACTGCATATGAAAATACTTAATCAATTTCAAAGTGCAATGGTTAGCACTCTGGACTGAAAATACTTAATCACATGTGAAATTCTACTCATCCACTGGATATATTTATTAAAATTCAGCATATTGCAGAAAAGTGTTTGAATTTAATCCCATTGATTTAGAGGAAAATCTCATAATGCGCTAGACATCTGTCATGTGTTTATGTTCTCTAAAATCAAAGAATGAATTTTAGGAACAACAGAGGTGATGAGAGAAAGATATTTATTGAAGCAAAGAAAGGTTCTGTCCTACAGAGAGACAGAGGGTGTCCCATTCAGGACAATCCTTTTGTAGGGATTCTTCAGGAATAAATCTATGATGTGAGGGAGAGCTATGTAGAGAAACATGGGAAATTGCAAGGTGGGCATAAAGTGGGACAGAAGCATAGTTGACCAATAAGATCACAAGTATAATTACTCAGATAAAATCGACTAAAGAAATGAGTCACCTTGCAAAGGGACATGAGCGCATAGCAGGTGCTCTTCCTGTAGGGAAGTGAGTTGTTGACTTCTCCTGGCTTTCTCAAGGTGAGACAGACCCATTTATAATATCAATCCCTGATATTTATCCCTAAGAAGTATGTGGGTGCACTTGTTTTCTCTTTTGTCTTGTGGTCTGGCCCAGAGCTGAGGGTGTCTGCCTCTCCCACAGCCTCACAGTGTTTTGTCTTCCATGCTGGCTCCTTCCAGGGCCCGGTCCTTTCTGACTGCCTATATATAATCTTTCTATCTAACACAGTTCCCTACAACAACATGTGGAAGTAGCCAGGTGCAGAGATAGTCTATATATAGGTAAGAGGGCAAGAGAAGGGTTTTTTTAATTAATTTTATTGAGAAACATATCAATGAGACAGTTTCAAAACTGATTAATAGGACAATTTCACTGATTAATACAATGCATATTGTTATCTTCATAGTGGTTATTCATAGTACAAGATGCAGACACGATATCCTGTCCAAACACTATTAGTATAAATTCTTCTTCTCATTGAATTATTATTATATAATAGCTGTATATCTATCCTAACTGTTTTGTATATACAGATACAAAATGGTCCTTCTTTGTAGCCCTTTTTTTGTTTAGTTTTGTTAGAGATGGGTATGCCATTGTCTTTTAAATATTGTAGGTGAATGAATTCAGCAAAATAATCCTATATAGCCCAGTAGTCCATAATAGTAGTGGATTATCCGTAGGACTGGCAATGCCTGAGGTTGTTGACTTGGGCCTTTCACAGCTCAGCATATTAATATGACTTTATTTTTTATACTCCGTTTTCATACTTTTCTGCTGGATGGTTAAGACCAAAATAAAGCAAGACCTATATAACAAGCAATGTAGCTTTTGTATCTGATAAGGTCAGTCAAGTCCCCTCAGGATTTATACTGTTACCCTGTACCGCATTTAGCAGATCCTTTGTCAGTGTCAGCCATGTGGATGAGTCACGGCTATTGCTTGACCAGATTGCCAAGAGACATATTAATAAATGCATTTTATTTACTTATGAGCAATAGGTGGTTAAAACCAAAATGGAGATGATTTGCCCCATTGTGTTTATTTATTTATTTATTTATTTTCTAAAATACAAAATTGAACTTTATTATTTATATAGATAACTTGTGCTTAGATTATTTGAGTGAAAGAATCAAAAAATAATATAAACAGCAGCTATGGAAACATGAGCATGCTTTTACCACTGTGAGCCTGCACTTTGCAACAAAAACTGGGAAAAGTGCATCGGTTTCTGCACATATGAACCTTTCCAGGATTCTCAGGGCAGGTGATCCAACATAGCGTCGAGTTCCTAAACAATGTGTCACTCCCAGTCCAACTTCTGTGTTTGTCCTCAAGTCTCGTACTAGACTCGTGTCTCCTTTTTGAATGTGCTCCAGACCTTCTAATACTATTACATACAGTAGTATATAAAATATAGTGTATATAATATAATAATTATATAGATATATAATATTCACTGAAAAATTCTTCACTACAATTTTTAAATGCATACCCACGTTCATTTTATCAAATTATCTCACATCGAAGCCACAATTTCTATATTTGTAAATCTCAAGAATGTCCTGAAACTTTTTTCTCAACTTTGCCTTCTCAGCAGCGGTTAATTTTAATGACGACTGCCCTCCCTCACAAAATGCATTCTTTCTTTCATATTTCTAACATCATGTTTACCCTAATATTTCGCACTGTCTTAAATTGTTCCATCGCAAACTCAAGAGACATGATTAGTCTAGACAGCAAGTGGAATTTCCTGACACTCTTTCTCCTCACTTTGCTACCTCTATTGGCGCAATTTTCTTCTTTCTCCTTGTTGTTGTTTACCATTCATTCATCAGTGCATGGGACCAGGACACTCCTGTCCTCTGTGCAAAAGCCATGCTTATACCTGCTTAATCAGAATTAGTATGGTATTACATGTTTCAGTGTCATCTCAAATTTAATATCCCACAAATAAACAACTCATCTTGCAAATAATCTCTCAAAATAAAGATAACAATAATCAAAAATTACTCCTCAATTCTAATTGTAACATTTGTAAAATTGGAGAAATTCATCCCATTCTCTCTGGGTCAATAAACCCAAAGATCAAGTATCATCATTCATGTTGAATTCACTATCTTTGCAGACTTTCTGCATCTTCATGTTGTAATCTATGTCTTTAGTACCTTTCCATATTTTTATTTCTCTGGTATCATCTGTCTACTTCCAGTTGTTTTCTCCCCTCTTAACTGTTTGGATATTCTCTGTTCTGGTCTCCTAGTGTGTACTAAAGACCTTTTATAAACTGTGCCTTAGGTTTTAAGCTGTGTACTAGTTTCAGGAGAACACCTATCTGATAGTGTCAATCTTTTAGCATCAAATTTATTAAAATTATTTTACTGTCTTCCCACGGTAAGATATCTACTAAACTGTTTATAGTTGTAGAGCCATTGCCTGACTTCTGGTCTTCTTTTGTTTCACCTTTTCTTGTTGCTTCATTGCTCTCTGACTCAGAGACCCTTCTATTCTTTTCAGCCACAGGGCATTTCCACTGGATAAATTTAGCCCCGAGTTACGCTGGCTTTCCTTGTTTATCTTTGACTCATTCCTTCAACACCTGCTCCAATACCTTTTATGCAGGAGTGTTTACTACTTGGTCTCCTCAAGTTCTTTAGTTGAAACTATCACATGTCATTCCCCTTTTGCTTCCTAATGCTCGGGGCGCAGTCTCTTTTTGTACCTGCATGCTTTCTGATGTAATTATTCGGATAATGTCCTGAGCTTCTGGGGCAGAGTGGCCTTTGCGGTTCAGGCTCTCCTGTAATAGCGAGAGCTCAGCTGCCTAAATCAATCTTTCTCAGCTTCATGCCCACGATGAAGAGCTCCACAATTTGGAAGGCTTGTCTTAATATTGTTATCTTATATCGGCACATCTTTGCTTTTTTGCCTCAAATTCAGTTTCTTAATTTACATCAAGTTGATTCACATTCAACTTTTATCTTGTGAAGTATTCATAGTAATAATAGTGAATTCATATAATTCTTCTTTGCAGAAGCATTCAGGTACCTCAAATAAATATACTTTATGTGTAATTTTCCCTCTATCTTCAACTTTCCCTAAAAGAGAGCATTGCAGGGAGAAAGTACCTTGGGTTTTACTAGGTACATAATGTTAAATTCAAATGAAATATCATTACTTTGCTTTGTCCTTTAGAGTCTATTGGAGCATGAAATTGATATCACCATTAGCAAAGTAAAATCAAATACTCTTTCCAATTTTCTGTCACTTGCTCTGACCTATATTTTTAATTTCATGACATCTCTGTAACTTCCTTTCTAAGAAATTCACACCATTATCTAGAATTATCAGAAGGTCAGTGTTGAACTGAATAGGACTCAAATTAGAATATAAGATATTACTTATATAATGGGAACATGGTTATCTTATTTTTCTTTCTGTGTGTGCCTGTATGTATTGTGGTTACAGAGGATCAGTATGCTGAAATGACAACTATATCCAAGTGTGCCTCAGGGGTCAGTGGTGTCAGAGTTGAACTAGTTATTGGGAGCAGGTTGTAGCACACCTGAAGAGGCTGATTCCTAAATGCATCAGCCTGCTGGAATGGGAAGCCATTAAGAACTGTGATATTATGCTGCCTAACACATTTGTAGTGTAGAGAGTTTGGGGTAGAATTAGTAAAGGGAAACAGTGAGTTCATATAAAAAAGATAGGAAATTTAAAATCAGGAAAATTTCAGAGATTATTATTCATCACTCATTTATTTAATACATTAAAAAAAAATCTCAGGGGCCAGAAAGAAGGCTCAATATACCAAGTGCCTGTTTAGGCAAGTGCAGGGACCAGGGGTGAGCGCCAGCACTACATGCCACACTGGCCTCACCCCCAGGCATGCTGAGCCGGCCACCGAGTCTGGGCATGGTGGTGCATACCTGCAATCCCAGTGTTGGGAAAGCTGAAAACAGGAGGACCACTGCAAGTCTGAGTTTTGCAGTAAGACCCTGTACCAAATACATAAATTAAAAAAAAATCCTAAAATATGTCCTTAATCTTGGCAGCTAGGAGTAGATACCTCTGATATTACAAAAAAATCAATGCTCTGCTGAGTCTTGAAAAAATGTCTATACAGTGAGTCAAAGAAAATTAAGCTTAGAATTATACTTATGTATAACTTCAAGTATCATTATTTTTAACAGATCCTGTCTTCACTTTTGTTTCACTGTGCTTGATATCAGTTACTAAAAAAGGATATAAGTTACTTCTGTTATAAATTTACAGGTGCTACTGAGTAAAAGTGGTATTGAAAACAATCAGATTTCAGATGTAGAATAAATGTATAAGGAAATGTTAATACAGATTCAATATGGAACAGTAAAAGTTAAAAATAAGGTTTTCAATGCTAAGATTTTTAACATTGATACACTGATCGGTACAATGTTATGTCTCTTAACTTTGATACACTGACGCCTTTATGTTCTACAATCATGCTTTGCCTGACCATCTTTTTGAAGGCTTGCTTAGTTCTGTTCACATGTCAAATAAATATTTATCCAATTATTTCCATAAATTAGAACTAAAAAGACTCAGTGAGTTAAATTTTGCTGATTTCATTATCTATATTAAGAGCATGATCAGTGTGAGGAGAGAAGGTATGGGGAGGAGAGAAAGGCCCTGTGATATTTATGGACATAAAGTTTAGCAACCAAGGAAAGAAAAGCAAAATGCTGATGACTTTCTTTTGTGGTATAGTCAATGTTCTCTGTATTATGAGAATTCAAAAATAATATACATGGCTGGCGAGATAGCTCAGCTAACTAAGCACCTTCTTAGGCAAGTGCAGGGACCAGGGTTCATCTCAGGCACAACATGTCGAGCTAGCCCTGTCCTGGGAGTGCTGACCCAGCCACTGAGTCCAGGCGTGCTGGCACATACCTGCAATCCCGGGGCTAGGGAGGCTGAAAACAGGAGGACCACTACAAGTCCAGGCGATATAGTGAGACCCTGTACCAAATATATAAATAACAACACAAACAGCAACGACAAGATAATATGCTGAATATGGTAAGTACCTTTCAACTTCCTTTCACGGGGTAGTTACTGGAGTCATAGAAACCACGTCATGCCCTACTATCAAGCCTATTAACTGCCTGTGCATGTACAGGCAACAATACTTTTCCTATTGCTATCTCCAGCTAATCCAACTTAAATAGCATTCAAGCTAAATAGTTTATGCTAGTTTAATTTTTATTCTGTAAATGATTTGACTTCCTCGGTTTTAAACTTGTAGAGTATTTCTTTGATTTGGGGATAAGACATACTTTTAGATAATCATTAGTCTTCAGAGTGATTTTTTTTAGATCTTTCAAACATGCAATCAATGTGTCTAAATGTAATTTCTAGCTTTGTAAAGGTATCAGATACCTTTTAGAGATTTTGGTCTCAATTGTTCAATATAATAACTCTCTAATTATACAATATACATTTATACTTTATGGTGTAATTGAAACTATCCAAAGATATAACATTGCTCATTAATTCAAGTACTATGTCTTACCAGAAGAAAGAATGATATCCAAGAGATGACTTTTCCAGTTCCACACAATATAACTGACATAAAGCTAATAATTAAAGCAAAAACATGAAATTAATTCTCACTCATTGAAAACTATGTAAGAAATAAGTTTCCTCACAAATTTTGAAAGACATGGCCATACCAATGTATTGCATTTTGTCTTCAAATGAAAATAGTCTTTGAATAGTTGCTTTCTGAAATTTGAATTAAACGAATTCGAGTCTAAAGCTCAGCTGTGGCATGGGTGGACAGGAAAAGCTGCTATCTAAAATGGGGTCAAGTTCATAGCTTGTCCAAAGGCAACTGTTCTCAAGAATTTGAGAGTTTCTTTTTTTTTTTTTTTCCCACACTTGCAAGATGATAGGGCTAGAATTTCTGACTGGCCTGCCCAGCTGTCCTGTCTATCAGATGAATAGATTTAGCGGGTTAACACAGCATTTCTAAAAGGCAGCCCAAGACCAGGCCTGGAATGCATTCAATGTCTGATCTTGATGCACATTGTTATTTGGCCATCAGCATAATGTATTATAGTTAGACAACTCTAGCATGTAAAAAAAAAAAGAAACCAAGCGATTCTGGAGCATAATAAAATCAGATGGATCATGATCACATGATTTGTGCTGCTGACCACATCTACTAATAGTCAAGGAACCTCAAAATGGCATACGCTGCCTTAGATAATAACTGTGGATTCTGAGAGGTGAATTTGGGAGACACTAAGGGACTGGCTCATTCCTTTCATAAAAATTAATTATGGCTCATTACAAATTGCTCTCCAAGGATAATAGAAAGATCAGAATCCAACAATACTTGATGTGCTTGTGCTACCAACATTCACAATTGTTTACTTGGTAAGGATGAGTGGATGGCAAGGGTATGATAGTGACCCCTGCTGTCCTAGCAAGTATATTATACTCTATGAGGAAAATGTCTGAATATTCGTGATGAAAATCTATTAGTCAATTTGCCATTGAATTAATCATTCACCCTCTAAGACCTACTCTTTGCTTGTTACCCTTTAAGACCCATTCTTTGCTTAATTGTTTTCTATCTGGACACTCAGTGTAGCCCTAGACCTTGAGGTTACCTAGCTTTTAATATATTTCAACTTTCTTTGACATTTGACTTTATTGGCTTTCTCCATAACAAAAACTACCCTCAGAGACATAGCAACATCTTGTTCATTTCCCAGTGCAGTGATTTCTTAGTTCTTCTTACTGAAATAGTTTTTCTTCCTCTTTTTTTTTTCAAGAAACAGGGACCACCATACTTTTCTTTCTTTACTAATGATTTGGTTTCTTTGTCTTGTTCTCACCAGAAATTGAGAGACTTTCAAATGACATTTATTATTCAACATCCAAATTTAGTTAAGTGAATAGTTTTCAGCATTATGCTTCTTGTCCTTAATGACTGCACTACATGAGATGCTGGGATTCGTTTTCCTCTGATACATGTTTCAGAAG
>NW_004524604.1:16039788-16046517 GCF_000260255.1 Octodon degus | reverse complement strand
TGTTTCTTTGTACAAAGTATTTCATTTATTTTACTTTTTACCTTCTGCTATTCTACTTGGCCATAGTTCTTTCCTTGTCTAACTGAGCTGCACTGCACTGGTCCTGATGACCCAGTGGAGAGAGACAGGGGAGAAAAAGCAACTGCTTGGTGGCAGGAAATGTAGCAGCATAAAGTGAGATTGCATACATCCACAGCTCATGGCAGCAAAACTGTTTTCAGCTTCTACACTCAATAAAAACCTCTATCACTTTGTAGAATTCTAGCTGATGGAAGGAGAATTTGTCCAGTTTTAATATTATTTCAGAAAATACTTTTCACTGTGCACAAATTTCTGAGCCTCTTACACTTTCCATGCAGCATACCAAAGCATGTCCTTGTAATTCCCACTTAGGAGCAAGGCTTATTGTAAGCCAGGAATTTCATGTGGCTCTAGTCTAGAAGGACACAAGGTGAGTCTGCAGTAACTATAGAGGATGGACGTCTGACAATCAATTAATAAAATGCATTCTCCTCCCAGGCTATTGCTGAAGAAGTCTCGCAGTTTACTGTTGACAAATGATGTAGAACTGCATTTGAACTCTGTGTACTCTGTTGAAATGAGCACAAATACAAAGAAATTCTGTGGTTTGTTCTACTCATTTGATTTTTGTCAAGAGAAATCAGAAGCATAATACTAGCAGCCCTTGTTAAATAGAAATCACTGGAGTAGCAGTTAATGATCTACTTTGCCTCCCATGGAGTTTCATATTGCTGTATTATTTTACTTTTCATTTGTTGAAAAGAATGGCATGTAAATTGTTCAAAGAAGTACAGTCAATAATTACTTAGTTGGAAAGTCTGAGACAAAATATTACCAGAATAATCTTTTGATAACAGATGCATGTAAGGACATGAACAACTCTCTCTCTCTCTCTCTCTCTCTCTCTCTCTCTCTCTCTCACACACACACACACACACACACGCACTTTCCCATGGTTGCTGTCTAAAATTTATAAAGAAAATATTTTCACATGATTTGCAGTGAACTTTTTTGCACAAATCCCTGCCTTCAGTCTCAGTGGGCTTCCTCTGTCCAGTGAACTATTTTTCTCCAGAGAGAATCCCCTCCAGTTGTGCCTGCTGCCAAATTGATACAACATCAATAATGAGACTTTAGAGACTTCTACCTATATCTGAGAGAATGTGAAGAAATTTCATAGCAATATAAGGAAGACAGATTTCTTTGCATTCATTTCCTTGAAACTTTATTTTCATTCAACATCCAATCTTCAAGTAACATTTCAAATATATTTTAATTAATAAAAATACTGAAATATTTTAGACTTTAATCTTATGGCAGCAGGGTGACATTTTATTCACAAATAGCTCTAATATGTTGGTTTAATGAACATGCACAAATTTGGAATATACAGAAACCACAAATTCTTTAGGAAGCTGAATGCTAAAATACATGAGTTGTTGCTTGAACAAGAAAAATAATAAAATAAAAGAAAAGAAAAAGAAAAAAAGGAAAAAAAAAATAAAAAAGAAAAATAATCAAAGAATATTTAATTTGAAGTGCAACATGGTCCCAGTCTTTTATTGTCTGATCCGGAGACAGTGACTCACTTGTTCTCATCTTTAACATGCTTTGTATATGACTGTTTGTCACTTTACAAATAATGACAGTCATTTTTTTTTTTGGCAAAGATGCTAACTGAGATTAACTTCAGAGATCCACATGTGCAAGGTCAAGAAGCTTCTATAATTCATGGGAACAGAATGAACGGAACAAACATTGTCTTCAGAAATGACAATATTTAATAATATCTCTGTCAGTGTGTCAAAACACTCAAAGATTGACTGAGGCTGTGTTCCGACGCTGTAGGCAAACTGGGGTGTCCTGCTGCTTACCTCTCATTTATCTGTCATTACGATGCTGTGGTGGAGATGTGTGCTGTGTTAGAGGACAACCATGTTTCTTCAAAATCATACCTTGTCAGAAGAATCAAGGGCATGGGTGCCTACAGCGGTAGTACTTTCAGGATTTGAAGACAGATACTAGGCAAGCAAACTCTGAGACCCTTAAAGGAAGGAGCTCCGTGGAACAACTAGTCAGTTTGATTTTCCCACATGGACTTTGCTCTGGGTACGTGGAAGCATCACACCATTTTTAGGTTTCTCCAAATTGTGACTGCAGAGTGTGAATTGATCAAGTGTTTGATCTGTTATCCCTGGGCCCCTTTCTGCCACCGACCACAGCGACCCTCTCAGCCTGTTAGTGATCAGTTATATCAATGTTTCTGAGGTAACAGTGCACACTAACAGAATTCAAAGCCAGGCTTACAGCGTGCGAATTTGGACCCATCACATCAGAGGTAATCAGAGCTACCCATTTAAATTTAATTGATTCAGACAAAACTCAACTGACACAGTTAACAAAGCTTTACTTGGCTATTGTTTTTATATGCCACACTTATCTCATTACATGGATCATTTCTGCAGTAATAATAAAAGTAAGGACTGAACTAATGCTAGACCTCTTGTAGGAGCTTCACGAACATGGAATCAACTGAGCTCATGTAACTGTTCCATCAGTAAGACTTGTCTGTCACATTTCAATGCCTCCATACAGATGAATGAGTGACTGAACAATCAAATTGAGGAAGGAGTGTCTTGTACAGTCAAGTGTTTTATCTTTCTCAGAGGTGTATTAGTGGTGACCCACAATAGGATGAACTATATTACAGTTTGAAAACAGTTAATAGCAACATCTGTCATGATGAATATGCTGGGATGTGCTTATATACTAGCCCTGGGAATAAGATGCATCACTGGGTACCCCAGGCATAGTAAGGACTTGCCAGGAGGCATAAATGATTCCAATTTCATGTCCTTTATAGACTCAAAGGTAAACATGACACCATACATCATTCAGTGATCCTGAAAAAATAACGTGACTCCTCTGCCTGACCATGGAAGGTAGTGTTTTCTCCATTACCACTGCCTTGTCAGCCCATATACTTTGCTCAGCTCAAGAAGTTGGTTTCATTTAATTGTTCTAGCTATTCTTCTAGAAAAGTTGAGAAGAATATGTATGACTCTCAGTACTTCCTGCTATAGCTCAACAAGCATGGCAGGTAGAGTACTGTAGAAACACGAGTAGATGAACTCTGAAAGTATCCTTGTCCGCTGCCAACAGTGGGAAAACCCAAAACATACTTGCTATTGTTAGCAATTTCTTACCAGGATTGTACTGCTGAGATGTTGGGCCAGACTGCTGTTTCTGGCAAGACTGAACAGCCTTCCTGTGTGTTAGATTCTGCCTGGCTCAATGACCTTTCACAAAGTCTATGCTACCAAAAGTGCTAGATTACCAGGGTGATAGGTGGACTCATGAAATGAACTCAGCAACCAAGTTTGGATCCATGGACTATACAAGTGAGAATATTTGAATCTAAACAATGTTTTCAAAACCAGTTGGTTTGTAATCTTCAGTCGCATAGTCTTGTTTGGTTATGAGAAGCTTCATCCATCCTCAGGATACGTTGAGTAGGACCTGACAAGGGTACTGGGGCTATAGAGAAAATTCTGATGCATAATCTGTAAAATGGGTATGGAGTAATAGTAATGACACAGGCTCAATTGCCTTCACACTGTTAAACTTAGCATTAGTGGACGAGAAACATCGACCTGATCCAAAAATCCATATCAAGAACACTAGGAGTTTAGTGGTATAGTATTATAGTATAGTGGATTCCACTTTTGTTTAAATAATAAAGCCATGCTCAAAATTCATGGCAATAAGAATGGATAGTACAACTACTGAAAAGAAAATTCTGCAGAGTAGATTGAAGAGCACTTTCTGTAATCATGTGAAGAACTTAAAAAAAAAAAAAAAAGAATTCTTCACTGAAAGGATCCCTACAAGGGGAAAAAAAAGGATGTGCACACAGATACCAGGAACAGTCTTTAATGTACTAGTGAGCAAAGTTCTATAGGTAACAGGGATTCTTTCTATCTTTCTTGGTTTTCACAAGCTGAGTACAATACTTAATATGACAGGGTCTTTTCTGGAGCCTCATACTTAAAATTACCATTTTGCAAGCAAAAAAGCAGTTCTGCTCTGTAGATTTAGGCTATGAAATTTTCCTTTAGGAGCAACTAATTTTAGCATTATAAATTCTTTAATGTGATAGTTCATGTTACATGTATATTGGACAAATGTTACCATTTGGTAGAATACTTCACTTGAAATCCAACTCAGAAGTAAATGAAGTGATTTCAAACTGGATTATAGTGACTTTTGTATACAATTACGAATTTGGTGTTTCTTAAGCCAAACTACATCCTAGAAAATTAGAAATTGTGTTTTCTTCCTCATATCTATACTTAGAATGTATTCAGTTTGAAAAAACACTTTTCTTCCTTTTTATGTGACCATATATACTTGTCCAAGCATTTGGTCACAGAGAATGAAGGATAGAGAACATATACCAGTACCGATTTCATGCAGGCTGGAGTTTATTCATCTGTTGCCAATATAAAGAGTGAGAAAAAACTGCCCTGAACTTGGCACAGTATTACCTGGCCTTGATTGTTGTTGCATGGTATGTGGTGTTCTTTGAGATATAATAATCTAGAATCTGGGAAACACGTGGTCAATTAATCTGCTTGTCATTATCCTGAATGCCATACTTCTCTTCATCCCCAAGGGCCTGAAGGTACTTTATAAATGGGCAGTGTTTCTTTTGAAAATAAGAGATGTTCCCACAATCAAATCCAGGGAGAATAATCAGTTGTGTAATGGGAAATAAAGTAGCTCTTAGGTCCAATAAGGTAAACTTTTCTTTCCTAGCCTTTGTTCAAACTGTGCCTGTGTTCAAAAGTACCTTTAATACATTCTGAGCATGAAAATATGATGTGCCTCTGTCATATAAACAAAGCTCTGGAGCTAGAAATATTCCCTAGAAATATCTTGGGAACTCAGAGATCAGGACTGTGTTGGCAAACACTAAAACATAAAAACAATTTAGACAATTTATTTTCATAGGTCTTGAAAGTGTCTTGTTTCCTCTTTCTCTTTATTCTATTATCTAAATCATTCAGCAAAAGCTTATTACAAAGGTTGTCACATGGAAAATTAGCTAAGTTCTTTGGTAGAAGTAAGCAAGGACAAGTATTTTTCCAAGATTACCATGAAAAGAAAAATATGACCAGTGGATAGGTGGCATTAAAAAAATCCCCATTAGAAGAAGATGCCGGGAAATAAGGATTCAAGGAAAATAGAGGGAAGGAGTGCTTCCACAGGGCCCGTGTAGCAGGGCTCTGGAGGATGGGGAAATTAAAAAGACATAATTTTTAGTAATAATTTTAAGGGGATGACTCCCCATGTCAAAATGTGTATGAAAAAGCACCTCTATGACTTTCACTATAAAGAGGATATTCACACATCAAAATATAATCTAAATAGTAATGCATAAAAAACAAAACCTTTACTTTGGCAAAGAGAGAGGTCAAAAAGATTTCATCCTTTGGTTCAAAACAAAATGGACTATAATTTAATCATTAATCTGATATTTTCAAGACAATTCTTTCTTTTTTTCTTTTTCATTTTTCATTTTTTTGTATTTTAGGAAAGGGTCCACAGAGTGTTCAGGGCCTCACTACTAGATCGGACTATTAATGATCCGCCTATTTACAGCCTCCCAAGAGCTGAGATTACAGGCAAGGACCAACACACCCAGTCTCAATACAATTCTATCTGAAGCTATTTTAATATACAATCTAGTTTAATACAGATTTCAGGATTAATGTAACAGTAAATGTTTCACATGTACATGTATCCAAATTTTCTGTTGCATATGACCAGTTGTAGAGCTAAAAAAACATGCAATTAGTCCCCAACAACTTTTATCCTATAAGAATGGTTCAAAATTTAAAAAGGGACTTTTTCTGGTTGTAAAGTCTAGCTTGATGTCATGGATAGCCTGAGCTGGAACATCAAACAATCTTAAGAAACAAGAGAGTCAAAAGAAAAAGCTGCAATACCTAGGATTGTTAGAACAGATACTAAAGATAGTCCAGACAAGCATCTTCTGATTGTTTCCCAGTGATTCCTCAGGCTACCTTTCCTAATTCTTGATCATAAAAATATTTCTCACTCCTGGAAGATTCATGGTATCTTTCTCAGAAATCTATATGAGTTCAAAGGGAATAAAATTGATTACCATAGCTTTCTCCCAACTTAGCTTCAACACAGCTTCCAATACACTTTTTAATATGATGGAAAGTGTTAAGTATATGTTCAATTTGCTAAGAAAATCCTGCAATTTGTACAGAAAAACACACTGATTATTTATTTATTTATTTATACCTTTTATTTTTGCAAAGATTCATTTTTTCTCTTGTTATATAAATATCTTCACTCCCTGATTCATTATTAAACAAAGTAGATCTCACTTGTGTAGCATTGATCATTTTTATTCTTTCTCATAGCTGTTATGTCTTCTGTATTTATGAATTGAGTATAAACTCTGTTCAAGGATTTGATCAATGTCTGTAACTTTTTTAAAAAAAATATGTGCTCCTATGTTTAGCAGCACAATTTGTAATAGCCGAATCTTGGAAACGACTAAAATACTCATTACTTGAGGAATGGATGAAAAAGGTGTGGTGTTTTTATACAATGGAGCATTACTCAGCTATAAAGAACATTAAACTTGAAGCCTTCATATATGAGTAGGTG
>NW_004524604.1:16022719-16027268 GCF_000260255.1 Octodon degus | reverse complement strand
TTTATTTATTTATTTATTTGTTTATTTATTTATTTTACTGAACTGGGGATTGAACTCAGGCCCTTGCACTTGCCAGGCAAGTGCTATCTCCCTGGCCCTCCAAAATAATTTACTTTAAACAGAGTATAGTAATAATTGATATGACATCAGAAATGCTACTTGAAAGCAGGTAATAATATTCAATCACATGTCCCATATTGAATAACTATATGTATTCATCTGAGCAATAGATTTCATGATAAAAATAGATAATATATCATTCATTGTTAATCAGCTATTCTTGTTTTGAAAATTCATAATGTATGCATTATTCTATCTGATTCTGTATTTGTTTTTGTTTTTATTGCCTTTCTTTTTACTCTTCAAAATAAAAAGTTGTAATAAAAAATCTTTGATTTCAAGTTACATCAGACAAATAATCAGAAAAATAAAAATCCATCTCTTTACCACAGTATACATACTGCTTTCACTCAGACAGACACACAGGTTTGCAGCCTGTGTGTGTGTGATCTTTCAATGATCTAAAAAATTTTGCTTGAATAAATAAGTTTTGAAATTAACAAATGGATATTAAACTAAGAAATTTGAGTCAAGTTCTAAGTATAATGAACAACTGATTGTACAGTTACACATTTAATTTCATCTCCATTGAATCCTCTTCAGCTAAAGCATTTTGTAAAGAATCACAATTCTGCTTCTGTTCCACTGTGCCAATTATGGCAGGAGCCACTGAAAAGTGGACTGATGATTTGATCAATGTGTACAAGAGTACAGGAGACTTTGGAAAATACATTGTAATTTTTCCAAGAAATATAATATAAAGAAATACAAAGGAAACTATTGAGGTTAGCAGGACAATATTATAAATATATGCATTCATCCACTGTGTTATTCTTAACTTTAATGATAACAGAGTGAATGGTAGGATATGTTTAAGTGTCTATACAAATGTAAGAAAAGACAAACAAAATAAATAAATAAATGCATAATGGCATTTGTTCTTCAGATAAAATGGAACATAATTACGAGCAATAGGAAAGATTAATGATTGTAACTTTTGTACGATATTTATAGTCTAAGAATCAAAGAAGACCTTGTGGATTATGTGACATTTGAGAAATGTGTGCAGAGCCTGGAGGCTGAGTGTCATGGAGATGAACAGACAGTCACTCACATTAGGTAAAGCATCTATCATCAATGGCATGGTGCACAAACATTGAGATTATTCAATAAAAGTAAGCAGTTTCCTGTAGTGCAGTGAATGTTCAAAGGAAAAAATTGAAGAAAATCAGATCAAAGAAAAGAGGGCTGAGCTAAATTACCTAAGACGCTGGCCTATTTGTCTCAAGGCTTTGATTCTGAAAAAAAAAAAAAAAAAAGTAGGTTCTTTGCGTGGGCAAGAACATCACAATTTCAATGTTATTCACTGTCAGTTGTGGCGCTGTGGCTGAGTCTCACCACACAGAATGTCAGTTCAGGGGATAAGCTCCAAATCCATCCCGCATTTTGTCACAACACTCTTTCTCCACTTCCTGGCATGAGAGAAGTGTGAAGTGACTGTGGAAACCCAATGGACAAGGACTGAGATGAGTGGGGCACTGAATCAGCATGAGAAAGACAGCTATCTTGTGTCATTGATGTAGCTGGTGTTTTGATAGTAGTGGGTATTGAAAGCAACTGGCACCTTTTGGGATAGGCAAAACTTTAAAATGCTTTTAAAAGCCAATATGATCTGATTGACAAAAGCAGATATGATTTACAAAAGTGATGACTTCTCATGATGTAGATAAAGGGTCACAATAGGGAAAAAGGGAAGAAGAGATACTAGGAAAAGGCACTGGGTGCCAGTCCAAAAATGATAATGATGACACTGAGAATGATGACTCTGGTGATTTAACCAAACTGGAAGCAGGTGAAGGGGTAACAGTTGTCAGATTCTGATGAGAAGAATGACTATAGAGTTGATAATACTGCCAAGAACCTGAAAGTGAAATAATGAAAGTAAAAATAAACTTTAATTATTTCTAATTTTTAATTGGGGCAAAGAGTGTGATAAATGATCATAAATTCAATTAGTGATAGATTTTACATGTTAAGTATTGATATTGAATACATATTTCAAATATGATTCTGTGGTCCAAACGAGAGAATGTCCCTGAAGATCTATCTTTGAGTGTTAATGTGGTGTTTAAAGCCATGTGATTGTATGAGATATGTGGAGAATCAATGAAGCCACAAAGAAAAGACAGACAAGACTGACAGCTGTTGAACTCTGGAATTAACAGGGAAACAAAACATGTAAGCAAAATCTGAAAATTATTAGTCAGAAAGGAAGAAAATAAAAATAGCAAATATTGCCAACTTGAGATAAAATTCCTATATACTGAAAAAATGAATAAATACAATCCAGTTACTGATAATTCAGATGGATTCTTGAGTAACCCTCTGCAATTTTAGTGCAGTAATGAGCATGAAATTTTAATGTTCAAATAGGGGTACACACAAGAGAATTTGGAAATGTATGCTTCAGTGATAGCCACATATTTTGCTGGTGCTAATGTACTTAAATTAAATAGTTGGTAAGTCAACGAAATGAATATAAGAGATGAAAGAAGCAAATGCAAATTCAACTGTCCTTTAGAAAATAGTGCACAAGGACCAACCAAATAGCTCAGAGGATAAAGCGCCTGCTTAGGCAGATGCAGGGGCCAGGGGTTGGATGCCCGGGCCTGCCAAGCTGGCCGACTTCTGCGGAGCACTGAGATGAAGATGGATGCTGGGCATGGAGGTACACACCTGTAATCCCAGCACTTGGGAGGCTGTAAACAGGCGGATCCCTATGAGTCCAATCTATGCAGTGAGACCCTGAAGACCCTGTAGAGCTGTCCTAAAAATAAAAAAAAGTGCACAAAATATCCCTTAGAAATTAGCCTACAATTTGAACTCAGTGAACTATTCAGGTCATATTTGAAAATAAATATTTGAAAGTATATCACGGACAGGAACTATTCTACCTTTAGCATAAGAGAACAATAATTTTAAAATATTTTATTTTTCACTTGTTAATTTTTACTAGTACAAACTTTAAGCTATTGGAAATATTTTGTTAAGTTTATTGTTGTTTAATGATCATATTCATCATAAATGGTTTGTACGTGCATATAATATAATCTGCTTCCAATTTTGCCTTTCAGTCCCCTCTCCTCCCTTCAACCACTCTTCTCCTCTTTACATACAAAGCTTGTTTTCCATTTTGTTTTTTCTCTCTTTCTCTCTTTCTTTCTCTCTCTCTCTCTTTCTTTTATTTTATCTTCCCTTTCTGTTGAAAAATTTCTTCCCATTACACAATACCTGTGGTTTACTTTGGTCCTTATTGAACTGTAGAGTGTCTCATATCAAACAAACAATGGGATATTTACACATGTTTGTCTTATTTATTTCACATAAGAGCATAGTCAAGGTGCATCAATTTCTCTAAGAATGTGTCAAACTCATCTTTCTTTATAGCTGAGTACTACTCCATTGTACATTAAAAATACATATTTTTATCTATTCCTTCACTGAAGGGTATTTGGATTGTTTCCAAGATTTAGATACTATAAATTGTGCTGCTACAAACAAAAACACATGTAAAGTGCTGCGGTATGTTTTAATTCTTCCAGTAACATACCTAGAATAAAATTACCTGGGTAAAATTGGACCTCTAATCATGTTTTCTTAAAGAATGAATATTCACACATTTTCACAGTGCTTGTACCTGTCTACACTCCCAACAAGAATGGAGAAAGATTACTTTTCTCACACAGCCCCACCAACATTTGTTATTAGCTGATTTTTTGTAATATTATTGAGAAGCAAATACAAATGAGACAGCTTCAAAACTGATTAGTAGGACAGTTACAATAATTAACACATTGTATATTGTTGTCTTCTTAGTGGTTATTCATAGTACAAGAGGCAGACGATATGCTGTCCATAAACACTATTAGTACAGATCTTTCTCTTCATTGAATTAAGAGAAAGTAGCTGTATAGCTATCCTAACTATTTTGAATATACAGATACAAAATGGTCCTTCATTTGTATCCCCATTTTTGGTTTACTTTTGTGAAAGAAAGTATTCCATTGTCATTTAAATATTGTAGGTATGTGAATTCAGCAAAATAATCTAAAATATACCAGTAGTCTATAATAGTAGTGGGTTATTCGTAAAACTGGCAATATCAGAAGTTGATGACTTGAGGCTTTCACAGCTCAGCATATTAATACAGCTTTAATTTTATACCTTGTTTTTATACTTTTCTACAGGATAGCTAAGACCAACATAAAGCAATACCTACAAAACATTGACAAAGGGGCCTAACATACTCAGTGGAAGAAAGATAGCCTCTTTACCAAATAGTGCTGGAAAAATTGGCTCTCTACGTGCCGAAAACTAAAACTTGACCCAGGTCTATCACCATGTACTAAACTAAAGTCAAAATGGATTAAAGATCTAAACATTAAAGCAGAGACACTAAATCTCCTGGAAGAGAAAGTAGGAGGAACTC
>NW_004524604.1:16016107-16022619 GCF_000260255.1 Octodon degus | reverse complement strand
TTGAAAGGTATAACCCAGTTAAATGGAAAGAGAGAACTTAAGGTTTGAACAACAAAGAGAGAGAAAGGAAAAAGTTAAGAAATATGACATGGGCAAAACCATACAATTATTTAAACAAGATGGTTAAGGCAATGGTCCTAAGAATCTCTATCAGGTTTTTGAAAAGAGCAGTTAATGAGTAGAAATATCACCCTGACTAGCTCTATATGCTGGTATCTGTGAACTAAGCAACTCCACTGAGGACAGCAATGTGTAATATAACAACCATGTTTTAAATGCCTGTCATTTAGGTCATCTAAATGCATACTGCTTCTAATGTCATACCAATTACTGTTATACTTTATTTAAAGTAATTTTTAAAGGTAATAAAGGAAAACAAGAGACAAGAAGAAAAAATGTCATAGGATTGTCCTGCTACAGTGTTGTATACGGTTTTATTTCTGAATTTATTTGTAAAAAGGCCTAATTTTTTTTCACATCCTGTAAGGATTTAAATTTTAGAACATCCATGGTTGCTAGAAAATAGCCGCCTAAAGCATTTGTTATTCAGACAGATAGTGATATTTTAAGCTCAACTGCCTCTGCTACAGGGTAATAATATCATTAAGCTTCTCTTCTGGATGTTTAACAACTAAAGTTTGCAGACCAAAAATAAGAGATATAGAGGGCAAAAAGGATAGCCAATATTTTGATCCTAGCACTCCAAGGTCAGTGAGGATTCAGGACATAAGAGAACTTGTGCTGTGACATCCTGCAACTCAGTGATGTCCAAAATTTTCTGATCAAGGAGATTATGGGGCCACAGAGGAAAGTGTCTGATGATGTGTAGTGTGCCTAAGGAGAGTCACTTAGACAGAAGAAATTCTCTCAGGCTTTCACAGAAAGCAAATTGGTCAAGCAATGGCTGTGACTCATCCAGATGGATGATACAAAAAATCTACAAGGTGCTGTACACAGTTCCAGCATAAATCTTGAGGGGATTTGACTGACCATGTCAGACAGAAAAGTTAAATTTTTAGTTATGTAGGTCTTGCTTTAACTTGTTCTTAACAATCCAGCAGAAAAGTATAACCACGAGGTATAAAAAGTAATGCCATATTAACATGCTGAGCTATAAGAAGGCTTAAGTCAACAACTTCTGACAATTACCAGTTCTGCCAATAACCCACTACTAAAATGGACTATTGGACTATATTGGGTTATTTTGCTGAATTCAAGTTGTATACAATCTTTAGACTTGTTCCAAGCATGAAAATGTCCTTTAAAGACTTCTTCAGGGCCAGCCAAATAGTTTAGCAGATTAAAGCACTTGCAAGTAGGTGCAGGGACCAGGTGTTCAATCCCCAGACTGCCATGTTGGCCCCATCCCCAGGGTGCTCTGAGATGGCAATTGAGCCTGGGTATGATGGTGAGAGCCTGTAATCCCAGCTCTTGGAAGGCTGTAGACAGCCTAAAATTTTAAAAAATCCCTAAAATTAAAGAAAAGAAAGAAAGAAAAGAAAAAAAAGAAAAGAAAAGAAAAGAAAAGAAAAGAAAAGAAAAGAAAAAGAAAAAGAAAAAGAAAAAGAAAAAGCAAGACTTCTCCAAATACAGATTCTCTAACTGCAGTGGAATACGGATCTCAAAAAAAAAAAAAAAAAAACAAGAAGAGGGATATGTTAGAAGCCACAAAACTAGGAAATTGATCAAATATGTATAGGTGGGACTTAACCCAATGCCTAAAGCAAACCAGTTACCTCACTCCTGAGATGAACATGCTGTCTGTTTAAGAAAGAAAAGAAAAGAGAGCCTTTCCCAGCCTTACCCTCTCTCCTTATCCAGTTCCTCTGTCTCATTTTTTATTCTTCTTGGTATTATTTGCCTTAGCTCATGTTATGGCCCATAATGCTTACATTGATTAGCGTTATTGGACCTCTGTACATAGAATACCTTTATTCTTGCTATTTCACTTTCATTTCCTCCTCAACTCTCATTCTTGTGTCTTGGATCACTTCCTGATTAAAAAGACCCACCCTCTTGTACTCTTTTATTTATCTTTGATCATTTTCTCTCATGGTACTGTGATTTCAAGATACCATACAGCATCTAAGCTTATGTACCTGGTTTCTTTCAGTCAACAACATATTTTCCAGGTATGCCCATTTTCTTACAAATGTCTCTAGTGTGTCATTCTTTATAGATGAGTAGTATTCCATCACATATAGATACCACACTTTATTTAATCATCTGTTCATGATTATATAGGCTGTTTCCAGGATTTAGCTATGATGAGATGTGCTACTAGGAACACTGGTGCATATACATTGCTGTGATATGATGACTTAAGCTCTTTGGAAAGATATCTAGAAGTAGGTATGTAGAGTTTCTAATTTCAGTTCTTTGAGAAATCTATTGATTTCTAAAATGATCACACTAGTTTGTATTCTTACTAACAAAGAAAGAAGGTTGATTTTTCACCACAATCCCACCAGCATTTGTTATTGTTTGATTTGTTAGTTGTCTCAGTTTTCTCTCTTTGGGGGCAAATCACCCCACACCCAAAATTAAGGAAGGCAAGATTTATTTATCTCACAGTGGAGGTTTCAATCCATACTTTACTGGTTCCAAAGCAAAGTGGCACATGGCAGAAGGCAACAGTTAATGGCACAGAAAACAGCAAAGAACAAAGGGAGGAGCATAGATTTAATTTGCATTTCTCTAATATCCACAGATATAGAATATATTTTCACATATTTGTTGAACTATTTGTATTTCTTCCTCTGTGAACTGTCCTCATTTTTATTGGCCATTTCATGGTTGGATCTTTAACTTTTTGAGTTATTTATATACTGTACATATTAGTCTTCTGTCTAGGGAATAGCTGGCATTTTTTTTCACATTCCATAGGTTGGCTTTTCACTCAATTGATTGATTTTCTTATAGTACAGGAGCTTTTATTCTACTATAATCCCATTTGTTGATTTTTTTGCACTATTTCTTGTGCAACTGAGGTTCTGTTTAGAAATTGTAGGGCTGGGGACATAGCTTAGAAACATAAGTACCTGCCAGGCAAGTACAAATTCCTGAGTTCAATCCCTGATACAAAAAACAAACAAACAAACAAACAAGCAAACATAGACATTTCTTTCATACACCTGTATTTTCAAGTGTTTTACTTATTTTATCTTCTAATGTATTTAATCTTTCTGTCTTAGTATTTAATCTTCGATCTATCTTTGTTTTAATTTAGGTATGTAGAGAATTTTTAGTCTTCTGGAAACAAGTAATCAGTTCTCCCAACACCACTTACTGAATAGACTATCTCTCTTCCAATATATATTTTTGGCCCTTATGTTAAATATCAGATAATTGAATATGTCTGGAAATATTTTTGCATCTTCATTTTTGTTACATTGGTCTACATGTCTCTTTTTCTCCCATTGATATGCTGTTTTTATCACCTATATTTTGTACTCTACCTGGAAGTCAGGCATTGTTATGCTTTGCTTTGTTTTTATTGCTCAAAATTGCTTTTGCTATTGTGAGTCTCCTCTGTCTCCATATTAATTTTAGTATTGTTTTCTCTCCATTTATAAAATATGCTATTGCTGTTTGATTGGGACTGTATTAAATATGTATAACAGTTTTTGAACTATGATCATTTCGATAATACTGATTCTGCCTCTCCAAAAGCAGGAGACATCATTCCATTTTCTGGTTTTCTAGTAAATTTCCTTTGCCCGAGGATTGTCCTTTTCGTGGTCTTCCATTTCTTGGGTTAGGTCAATTCCCAGTTATTTCATTTTTCTTGATGCTATTGGAAATGGCATTGCTTTCATAATTTCCTTCTCAACCTGTTCTTTGGTGTACACAAATGATAAACATATTTGAATGTTGATATTGTACCCTGTTACTTTTCCGATGTTCTTTATTATTTCTTAGACTTTTGGGGGGTCTTATATGTAGAGTGTCATGTATCTACAAACAATGATAATTTTAATTCTTCCTTTCTTATATGTGTACCTTTTTTTCTCTACCTAATTGGTTTGATTAATGTTTTAAGTACAATGTTGAATAAAAAAGGTGATAATGGACATCCTTGTTTTATTCCTGATTTTAGGGGGATGCTTTTATGTTTTTCCATGTAGTATGATGCTGGCTATTGATTCATCATGAATAGCCTTTATCATATCCAGGTATGGCATTTCCATACCTGTTTTCTTCAGGGTTTTTTTTTTATCATAAAGAAGTGTTGGATAAAAAAAAGAGATATTTTCTTATTCACACTACAACTTCTTCATATATTTGCTATTGTTCTTTACCATGGTGCCCTTAACCTAGAGTCTAAACTAAAGAAATTTCTTCTATCAGAAATGATACCTACTGTTGCAGATTGAAATTTAGAGCAAACTGAAGATGTCCTAACATTTAGGACAGTTATTATTGATGCTGTAAGGCTTTGTAGTTTAAGAAAGAGGTAAATGAATTGCTAGGGTACTAACCTCATTAATGGGTTAGTCAATTGATGACTGCATAGCTGAATTGGTGATGATGAAGTGGGACATAACTGTAGGAAGTAAGTCCCTGGGGGCATGACTGTGAGGGGTAGGTTTTCTCTGACGTTTCCCCGCCCTCTGCCTCCTGGTTGCTATGAGGCAAGCAGATTTCCTTTTCTGTGACCTTATACTATGATTTTTCTGCCTGCTTTGGGACTGAAAATAATAGAGCCAACCAACCAGGAATTGAAATCAGAAAGCCTATGAGCTAAAATATAACTTTAACCTTAGAGTTGTTTATGTCAAGTGACAAAAACAGAAAATGTTGTTCCAAGAAGTGGTTGTGTCTACGTTTGATCATATGGTCAGAAACCTTTGGGCTTATTTCTTATGAAGGATTTGGAATGTTTTGAGAAGCTGATTAGAGAAAGATTAGAATGTTGCAAGTAAAACTAAATGGATGAAGCTTATCTGACATCAAAAGACCAGAAAGCTATCTGAAATGCAGACAATAAACTGTGTTGATGAGCTTTCACATAAAAATGAGAACTCTATCAGTAGGATAGAGGTCATTCATGTCACATTCTGGCAAATAATTTGTGTATATATGATGATGGCCTAAAACTTTGGATGAGACTGAATCTAGAGGATATGAATTAGTCTAGTGGAAGAAATTTTAAGACAGCATAATATTCATTCACTGGTATGGTATTGTTGCTTACATTTAACAAGATTTGCAGTAAGAATTAGAAGCAGGAGGCAGAGCAGCAGAAAGATTAAAAGAACTTGCAATTTGGCCAAGAAAGTGTGTTTGAGGTCACAAAAAGTGTGGCTCCTGAACAAATTAGTACTATTTAAAAGAAACCAGGGGGGCTGGCGAGATAGCTCAGCAGACTAAGTACCTGCTTTGGCAAATGCAGGGATCAGGTTGGATCCCAGCATCCCCCACCCCCGGGACATGCTGAACTGGCTACTGAGTCTAGGCTTGGTGGTATACATCTGTAATCCCAGTGCTGGAGAGGCTGAAAATAGGAGAATCACTACAAGTCTGAACTGCATAGTGAGATTCTGGACTGAAAACATAAATGAGAAAAACAAAGAAAGAAAGAAAGAAAGAAAGAAAGAAAGAAAGAAAGAAAGAAAGAAAGAAAGAAAGAGAAACCAAAGGCTGAGGAAATGGCTAAGCAGTCTAAGTGTGTGTCTGTCAAGTGCAAGGACCCAAGTTCAATCCCCAGTATCTCTGGGAGCATTGCACTGGCCCCAGAACTGGGGTGCTGTCACATGCCACTAAAGACATGCTTCAGGTGGGTCTGGCTAGTACTTATACTACTGGAAGACCTTGACATCATCCGCATAATGCTTGTTTTCCAGGCCTATACAAAAATACAAGAATTAGAGGATCATGAAGGCTTCCATCCAAATTTCAAAGGAAGACCTGGGAAGCCTATGCGCAGTGGGGTTAGGATCCCTGCAGGCAAGACCTGAGAACAATATGTGAAGTTGTGAGACTAAAATCAAATTTTTAGTGAAAACTACAAAAAGAGATGATATTAATATGGAATCAAAGAAGAATGCAGGGAGAAGTTGCAGAACCAACCTGAAAAGATTATACATGGGCTACAACCAGCAAAGCCAAAGGAGTAGAACTTCCCAAACCCTTTGCAACTCACATTTACATAACCCATGCCCTGAGTGCTGGACTTGGAGCTGGAATCTTGATATTTGCCTCGCCTTTCTTTGCCTAATTACTTTCTATGGCCCTATACCCCCTTGATAATGTTGATATCTACCCTGTGTTTCTGTATATTTGGGTTATGTAACTAAAAAAATGGGGCCCACAGCTAAGCTGTTATAAATTTCAGAGAAGACGTTAGACTTTGCAATTTTGAAATTTCTTAGTTTAATATCCGTTTAATTTCTTAAATTTCATTTTTTTGTGGAGGATCTTTTTATTTATTTATTTTTTTTCAAAGTTTTATTGATAAACAGATAGCAATGAGACAGTTTCAAATCCAATCGGAAGTACAGTTTCAACAA
>NW_004524604.1:15998190-16005012 GCF_000260255.1 Octodon degus | reverse complement strand
AGGATCTCGATGACTAACTAATCAAGAGAAGGAAAGGAGAAGAGCTAGGAAACATGGCAATGTTAAGCCATACAGTTATATGTAGAAAATGAGCAAGGCAATGATCCTGAGAAATCTCCAGAAGATTTTTGAATCTAGCAGTTAATTGGAAAGATTCTCACCCTGACTAACTATATATACTGATACCTGTGATCTAAGCAACTGCACTGCAGATGGTAAACTGTAATAGTAGTTTCATGGTTGGAGTGCCTGTCATAGTGTCTTCTGAATACAGGCTGCTTGTCATGACATGTCAGTTGCTGCTATGCTATCTCTCAGATAGATGGTTGTTCAAAAAGAAGGGGGTGGTAAATGAAACAAGAGATCGTAAAAGGAATATTGTAGGACAGTGCTGCTCCAATGTTGTGTATGGTTAGTTTTTTGGTCTTATGTGTAAACATAAGAATACATAATTCTTTATGCTTATTTTTAAAATATATTCTAATTTTTAAATGTTTTTATCATATTCTGTAGGGAACTAAATTTCAACATATCAATACTTGAAAAATACCTGTTCCATATTATGCCTGAGATGTTTGATATTTGGACAGATAGTGAGGTTAGACTTAACAGCCTAAGTTGTATGGTATTAACAATAAGGTTGTCTTCTGGATGGTTAACAACCTAAGTTTGCAGTCCAAATTAGAGAAAAAGGAGGGCTGCAAGGAAAGCCAACTTTTTGGTCAATTAAGACTCAGGACATATGATAACTTGTATTGTTACATCACGTAACTCAGTAGTGTCCCAAATTTTCTGATCAAGGAGATTATGAGGCCAAAGAGGAAAGTGATCGATGATGTAGAGTGTGCCTAAGGAGAGTCACATGGACAGTAAACATTCTCTCAGGCTTTCACAGCAAGCACATTGGCCAAGCAATGTCCGTGACTCATCCACATGGCTGACACTGACAAAGGTTCTACAATCTGAGGTACAGGATCTCAGGATGAATCCTGAGGGGATTTCACTAACCTTATCAGACCCAAAAGCTACAACTCTTGTTGCATAGGTCCTGCTTTACCTTGGTCTTAACCATCCAGCAGAAAAGTATAAAAACGATATATAAGAAGTAAAGCCATGCTGTCATATTGAGCTGTAGGGGAATGTCAACAATTTCTGACATTGCCAGTGAAGCAGAAGACCCAATACTATTATGGGCTAATGGACTCTTCTAGAATATTTTGCTGAATTTACAAACATATAATATTCAAATAACAAAACTTAACCAAAAAAGTGGATAAAGATGAATTTCCATTTTGTATCTGTGTATTCAAAGTGGTTAGGATAGATATATAGTTACATTCTCTTAATGAACAGAGGGATTTGTTCTAATGGTGTTTGTAAATAGGATATCATGTCCACATCTTGTACATCAATTAACCACTAGGGAAAATCTATGCAATGTGTTAATTATTGAAGCTGTCCTACCAATTTGATTTGAAACTGTTTCATTGCTATTTGTTTCTCAATAAAATTATGAAAAAAATGACCTACAAAAGAAGAAATGTGACATTTGTATCTGATAAGGTCAGTCTAATCCCCTCAGGATATAATCTGAAACCTTGTACTGCAGACTGTAGATCCTTTGTCAGCATAAGCCATGCGGATGCGTCATGGCCATTGCTTGATCAATTAATTCTCTGTGAAAGCCTGAGAGAATGTTTTCTCTCCATGTGACTCTCCTTAGGCACACGCTACATCATCAATTACTTGCCTTTGTGGCCCCATAATCTCCTTGATCAGAAGATTTGGGGCACAGTTGAGTTACATGATGTTACAGTACAGTTTCTACTATGTCTTGAGTCTTCACTGACCTTGAAAGGGTATGGCCAAAGTGTTCTCTGTCCTTGCAGCCCTTCTTTTTCTCTAATTTTTGGTATGCATACTTAGGTTGTTAACCCTCCATAAATGAAGCTTATTATTATTAGCCTACAACATAGGACAGTTGAGCTTAACCTCACTATCTGTCTGAATATGAAACATCTTAGATATAACATGGGAGAGGTACTGTCTCTCAAGTATTGATATGTTAAACTTTAAGTCTGTACAGAAGATAAAGAATAAAACAAATTAAAAATAGGAATAAACAATCACATATTTTTACACAAAAATTTAGAAATCTAACCATATACAGCATTGTAGCAGGACAGTGCTATGGCATTTTTTCTTGTCTCTTCTTTTCATTTATTACCTTTTTAAAAAAAGATATGTACTTGAGAGGCAGTATAGTAAAAATTGGTATGACTTGAGAAGCAGTGTGTATTTCAAAGACCACAATGATGAGGTCTCCAATCATAACCCTACCATTACACATTGCTTCTTCAGTGTACTTGCTTGGTTCACAGGTATCAGCATATATAGTTAGTCAGGGTGAGATTCCTTCCAATTAACTGCTAGTTTCAAAAACCTGCTGATAATTCTCAGGAACATTGCCCTAACTTTCTTATGCATATAAATGTGTGTTGCTGCCCTTCTCATGTTTCCTAGTTTTTCTCCTTGCTCTGTCCTTATTATCTAAACCTCAAGTTTTTGCTTTTCTTTTAATTGTTTTATACCTTTCTATTTTTATTTCTTCTTTTGACTTCTTAGGCTAGGGAGACTATATGATATTTACATATGTGTGTCTGGTTTATTTCTCTTACAAGTATATCTTCCAGTGGCATTCACTTAAATATAAAGGCTTTGAGTTTATCATTTTTTATAGCTTCCTAACACTCACTGTATAAAAATTCCACATATTTTACATCCATTTCTCAAGTGAGGAGCATTTTTTCCCCAAGATTTGGCTATCACAAATTGTGTTGCAATAAACATAGGTACACATATATCACAATGATATGAAGTTTTCAGTTCCTCTATGATAATTCCCAGTAGGGGGATAGCTGGATTGAATGGGATTTCCAGTCCTCGTTTTTTTATGGAGTCTCCACACTGATTTCCATAATGGTTGCACCAGTCTACATTCCCACCAGCAGTGGAGAAGGGTTCCTTTTTCCCCCAAGACTCTCCAACATTTGTTTTTGGATGATTTCTTTATGAAAGCCATTCTTTTTGGGGTGAGATGGTATCTCAGTGTTGTTCTAATTTGCATTGCATGGAAGACCAGTGATGTGCAGCATTTTTTCATATATTTATTTGCTTCTTTAATTTTGTCGTCTGAGAAGTGTGTGTTAATCTTGGATGCCCATTTCTGGACTGGGTCTTTAAATTTTGGGGCTCTCATGTTTTTTAGTTCTTTATAAATTCTAGAGAATAGACTTTGTGTGAGTGCTTGTTACTTAAGATTTTTTTCCCAATTTATGGATTGTCTTTTCACTTTGTTGGCAATTTCTTTTGACGTACAAGAACTTGTCAATAAGCGCAGTTCCTAGTTGTTTATTCTTTGAAGTATTACCCTTGCAAACTGATTTTTGTTCATGAACTCTTTGCTTACACTGATATCTTCAAGAGTTCCTCCTAATTTCTCTTCCTGATGATTTAGTGTTTCTGTTTTTTTTTTTTGTTTGTTTGTTTGTTTTTGTTTTTGTTTTTTTGTGGAATTGGGGATTGAACTCAGGCCCTTGTGCTTGCCAGGGAAGCGATTATTCCACTGAGCCATCTCCCCAGCCCTAGTGTTTCTGTTTTAATGTTTAGATCTTTAATCCATTTTGACTTTAGCTTAGTGCATGGTAATAGACCTGGGTCAAGTTTTAGTTCTCAGTATGTAGAGAGACAGTTTTTCCAATGCCACTTGTTAAAGAGGCTATCATTTTTCCAGTAAGCATGTTTGGGCTCTTTGTTGAAGATAATGTGTCTGAGTGTGTTCGTAGTGGGCTCTGCATCTTCTAATCTATTCCATTGATCCTCACATCTATTTTGTTGGCAATACCATGCTGGTTTTATCACAGTAGCTTTATAATATAATTTTAAGTCAAGAATTGTAATGCCTCCTCCTTGTCTTTGTTGCCTTGGATTGCCATTTGTATTCTAGGTCTTTTCTGGTTCCAAATAAATTTTAGGAATGATTTCTCTAGGTCTGTGAGGTATGCTGGTGGTAGTCTGATAGAGATTGCATTAAGTTGGTACAGCAGTATTGGGAGTATGGCCATCTTCAGTATGGTGGTTCTTCCTATCCAGGAGCAGGGACTATCTTCCATTTTCTTAAATCCTCTACGATCTCTTTCTTCAGAGGACTGTAATTTTACTTGAAATCATCTGTGACTTCTGTAGTTAGATTAATTCCAATGTATTTTTTTTTTTTAACCGCTGTGCTATTGTAATAGGTAGTTTTTTTCCTTTCCCACTCAGTGTGCTTGTTTCCTGTGTGGAGGAATGCTATCGACTTTTGGGTATTAACTTTGCATCCTGCTATGCTACTGAACTTGTGTATCAATTCTAGTAGCTTCTTGGTGGAGTTGTTTGGGTATTTCAAGTAAAGTATCATGTCTTCTTCAAATAATGAAGTTCTGTGGGAGGCTCAATAACTCCAGGCCTCCAATCCTATTGCAAGTGGGTTTCTGGGTTCCTCTTCCCCTACCTCTGCTGAGCTAAGCTCCTAATTCTTCTTACCCTGCCTATTTCCCATAAGTCTCCTGCTATGCCCTGGAGGTGGGACTTCCTGTCATAGCCCGGTTGCCTAGCTACTTGTGCCTTTTACCCGCCAAGGTCATTTCCCTATGCCTCCACTATATATATTCAGCACCTCCCCTGAATAAACGAGACTTGATCAGAATCCTGTCTTGTCTCCATTTCTCACGTCTCCTGTCCTTTGTCCCCTCCTCAATTCCCCACTCCTCTCCCAGGTGACCTTCGTTGACTGACCCTCTGGTTTGGGACAAGTGACACCCAACCTATGGGGCACCTGGTATGAAAGATTCAGTAACAGAACCATCCAAGAGAGCCAGCAAGAGAGAAAATAAAAGAGGCCTGCGCCGCAGTTGCCTGCTGTGACATCTGAACCTCGGTAAGCGAACGGAACCCCTTCCCCCCTTCCCTTTGGCAATGGGACAGGCATTAAGTGAACATGAGATATTTGTAGAAAGTTTGAGCAAAGCATTAAAGATGTGAGGAGCAAAGGTTAAAATTAAGGATTTGTGTCAATATCTTGAATATATTAAACAAGTTTGCCCATGGTTCCCTATTGAAGGAACTATTGATCAGAGGCGATAGAAAAGGGTTGGTGATGCCCTTAAGGATTACTATGAGACTTTTGGAAGCCCAGTTATGGCCTTTTCCTACGGGAATTTAATTGATGAAATCTTATCCCAGAGACACTGTGACCTGGTTGTTGCTAATGTGATTTTTTAAAAAAGGGTGAAAATATACTACAGGGACAAAAAGGTAAAACCCCTCTTAAAGGACAAAGAACTCCTTAAGGGTATGTGCCCTAAGGGAACAGAATCTTGAAATTGAAACCAGGAAGCCAGAGCCACCCTTTGGGAGGGGGGAACTATCTCCTATGAAAATCTTCCTGTATACAAGGAAGCTTCCTCAATGATAGCTTCACTGTTGATGTTGGATTTGTTACTTTCGCCAGCTGCAATCAAATATTTAATTACAGTAGCCCTATTTGCCCAAAAAAGGGACATGTGTTTGTATGTGGGGGAAGTTTAGCTTTCACATATTTACCTACCAACTGGACAGGACTGTGTGTCATGGCAATTGTATTGCCTGATATAGATATCATCTCTGGTAATGATCCCGTACCCTTTCCCAGTTTAGATTATGCTATGGGCCACACAAAGAGGGCAGTCCAGTTCATCCCTTAATTAGTGGGGCTAGAAGTCACAACGGCCATGGGGACAGGCACAGCAGGGTTGGGAGTAGCAGTATATTCTTATACCAAATCATCTAATCAGCTGATTGATGATGTTCAAACACTGTCTTGTACTATCCAAGATATCCAAGACCAGATAGATTCATTAGCAGAAGTAGTCTTGTAAAATAGAAGGGGCTTAGACATTCTAACAGCAGAGCAGGGAGGGATCTGTTTGGCTTTACAGGAACGCTGCTGCTTCTATGCAAACAAGTCCGGTATTGTTCAAGATAAAATAAAAAGACTTCAAGAAGATCTTATTTAGAGGAGAAGAGAGCTATTTGAAAACCCTTTCTGGGGCACATAGAATGGAGTACTACCCTACCTTCTCCCCCTATTGGGACCCTTGATTGCACTATTAACACTTTTATCAATAGGACCCTGTCTTTTCAATAGGTTGATGACTTTCAATAAACAAGAATTGGATGCCATTAAAATGCAACCCATACAGGTCCATTACCACAGGATTGAGATGGCTGAAAGGGAAAACTGCCCTGGAATACAAGCAGCTTATGATGATGAAGGTCCAGAGACCTCTTAGTTCTCCCACCCTTGGTGAGATGGTCAGGCTAGCCAGAGACGGGTAATGAGGGGCATACACGAGACAGCACTCACCGCCTAAGACAGGAACGGGAACTTTTGCCGTCCCAGTCTCCTATGATTGGTTAGGTTTGAATAAATGAGACTTGATCAGAATCCTGTCTTGTCTCCATTTCTCATGTCTCCTGTCCTTTGTCCCCACCTCAATTTCCCACTCCTCTCCCAGGTGACCTTCATTGACTGACCCGCTGGTTCAGTACAAAGTTTTAGCTTCTCTTTACCTATTCTCATTCTTTTTATGTCTCACTCATTTCTAATGCTATATCTAATGATTCAGGAAATATATTGAATAGGAGTGGAGATAGAGGACATCCTTGTCTTATACCAGATCTAAGAGTAAAAGATTTCAGTTTTTCCCCATTTAGGATTATGTTAGCCATTGGGTTTTCATA
>NW_004524604.1:15994290-15995885 GCF_000260255.1 Octodon degus | reverse complement strand
CATGGAATATCTTTCCATTTTCTGAAATCCTCTATGATCTCTCTTTTCAGAGTATTGTAATTTTCCTTGAAAATATCTTTGACTTCTTTAGTTAGATGAATTCCAAGGTATTTCATTTTCCTCGATGCTATTGTAAAAGGTATTGTTTCTATAATTTCGCTCTCAGTTGTTTGTTGTCTGTGTAGGGGAATGCTATTGATTTTTTGGTAATTACTTTATAACCCGCTATGCTACTGAAATTCTGTATTAATTCTAGTAGCTACTTTGTGGCGTTTTCTGGTTCTTCCAAGTAAAGTATCATGTCATCAGGCCTGGGCTAGGACTGGGTCTAGAGGAGTTTCAATGATCTATGTATGCTGTTTCAGTTTTTACTTCAGTTTATTAGTGCATAAGCATGGTACATAATGCTTTCACTCCTTATGTGATGTTGGTACCATACCTCATGTTCAGAACCATGCAGCAAAGTGGCGACAGACTAGATCTCAGCCATGGGCAAAAAAAAACTTTTTTTCATAGAAATTGTTTTATTATGTACTTTGTCAAAGGGTACATCTACTTGGAAGTCAGGTGAAAAAATATGAGGGAAAAGAACTGTGGATGGACTGTTCCAACAAAGCCAAGAGTGAAAGCAGGGTTGTGGCTTCAGGAACTTTACTTAAGTTTGAAAAAACAAATTTGAAGTTAAATTTTTTAAATTTTGATTTGGTTAAAAAGTCTGATGCTTTGCATTTGATGTCTTACTTTTCTTGGGTTTCTCCTTAAGTGTAATGGTTACATGAATTCTATATAAAAGTGTCTATAGGGGCTGGAGAGATGGCTGAGTGGAATAAGTGCTTCCCTGGCAAGCATATGTATCTGAGTTCAGTCCCCGGTTCCAAAAAAAAAAAAAAAAAAAGTGTCTACAAAATTTCCACAATAATGCCAGTTATTTTAAGGTCCAAATTATTTTTCAATATTCTATAGTTTGGACTATAGATTAAATTTGAAAATCCTAATAATTCTGTAGGAAACTCAGTCAAAGTTTGGTCATTTGCCCACTCTGACCTAACTACATTGTCATTTTGAATTTCTGGACTCCAAAACTGAGATAATATAATTGTGTGCTTTTAATTCACTGAATATGTAGCAATTTGTTCAAACAGCTACAGGAAACTAATATAAGTAGCCCTATTCAAATATTTATTTGTTTACATATCACAGGAGAGTAGTAGAAATCAGAGCTCAAGTAAAATCAGTCAGAACTTAAATCAATATTGGCCTTTTCTCAACAGATAAAAAAAAAAAAAGAAATACAAACCTAATAGCTATATAAACATCATTGATGAATGAACAGTTTTACCACAAGTTCTGGTGATGAATTTTTATGAGACAAATCAGTTTCACTTTTCCCTAAAGGTGTCAAAGTTCTTTATATACTCAGGAGAATCACTCATGTTTATGTACTTGAATAAATGACTTTTAGCCTCTAATGTATTTATATTTTAATTACCAAAGGTTCATGGTCAGGAAAAAGTGTTGCTGTGTCAGAATTGTAATCTTTGTCCCACTAACAAAAATATTTTTGGTAGTCATCAGACAATTTAAGCACTCAAGAT
>NW_004524604.1:15986256-15994190 GCF_000260255.1 Octodon degus | reverse complement strand
TGGTCTATTTTAGAAATGACCCATATGCAGCTGAAAAAAAATGTGTGTTCGGCTGTGGTTGTGTGGAACACTGTGTGTATGTTTACTAAGTCAATTTTTTCCAAGCTCTTGTTCAGTTCTGCTATTTCTTTGCTAATTTTTTGTCTTTTTGACCTAAATTTTTGGGCTAAAGATGTATTAAGGTCTCCTGTTAAGATTGTGGTATTGGATGTTAGATTTTTCATTAAGATTTTTCTTATATAGTTGAGTGCTCCTGTTTTGGTGCATACATATTTATAATATTACCTTTTCCTGAATTTTTCCTCTAATAAGTATAAAATGACCTTCTTTATTTCATTTAATTATTCTTGGTTTGGAGTGGAGCTTGTCTGATAACAGGATTTCTATCCCTGCTTTTTTCTGAGGTGCTAGTGAGTGTAGTGTTATTTTCAATCCTTTGACTTTCAGCCTATGAATTTCTTTATGATTTGAGTGTGTTTCTTGCATGCAGCTTATTGTTGGATTTTGTTACCTAATCCATTGTGCCAGTCTATTTCTCTTAATTGGTGAATTGATTCCATTTACATTGATGATTATAAATGAGATGCATTGACTTATGATTGACATATTATTTACATGATGTTGTTTACTGCTTCTTTCTTGTGTTTTATTGTTTGTCCTGTTTAGTGGGTTCATTCTGTTCTCATTCTTGTAGTTCTGATCATTTTTTCCCCTCTGTACAACATCTTTTTGTAGTCTGTGTTGTGTTGGCTTTGCCTTCATGAAATTCTTTAGTTGTTGTTCATCATGGAAGTATTTCACTTCTCCATCAAACTTGAAAGAGAGCTTTGCAGGGTATAGTAGTCTGGGTTGGAATTTGTTTTCATAAAGGACTTCAAGTACTCTGCTTCATGCTCCTCTTGCCTTCATGGTTTGTAAAGAGAAGTCAGCCATAATTCTGATGGGTTTTCCTTTAAATGTGATCTGTTTCTTTTCTGTAGAGGCTTTTACTATATTGTTCTTGGGATTCATTTCTGGGATATTGACTATTATATATCTTGGTGTGTTTTTAATTGTGTTGATGTTATTTAGAGTTCTGTATTCTTCAGTTAACTGAATGTCATATTGTTTACTGTATTTGGGTAGTTTTCTGCTAATACTTCTCTCCATATTATTTTTATATCATTTGTATTGACTCTTTCTTTCTCATTGATGCCTCTTAGTCTCACATTGTTCATATTTGCATCATCTTGCAGGTGATGAATTATTCTTTTCCTGCATCCTAGTTGTTTGTAAGAGATATTTTCTTACCTTTTCACTAGCTGCAACATTGTCTTCAAGTTCTGAAACTCTGTCTTCACTTCACTCAAATCATTTTTCATGCTTGTGGTTGAGATGTTAAGTTTCTATGTATCTCTTTGACTCTCCTTCATGTGCTCTATTTCTTTCTTATGTTGATCATTCAAGGAATCCGTCGTTTTTCTAATCTCCTCTATTTTCTTCACCAGTGTCTACTTGAGAAGCAGTTATTAATTTTTACATTATAGTTATCCTTTATTTTTTTACTTCAGAGATCATTTCTGTTCTGATTTTCTCTATACCTTTCTACCATTGTTTCTTTATTTCAGATGCTATTAATTCAGACATTTCAGCTGTGTGATTCCCAATTTCTTCTGTGCTAGTGTCTTCTGCAATTTTTCTGGGTTGGGTCAGAGCCTGAGATTGCATTTTGCTCCTTCTCTTTGTCCTTTTGTATAGCACTGTCCTCTGACCTTTGTTGCAGATTGTTGGTGCAAATATAGCCTTAGCACCCACTGAAATTCTCACCCAAGAGAGAGTATGTGATTAAGGAAGTTATATTTTTGCATTTACAGAACTACAATAAGGAACCCTAATAGTGGGTAAAGATACTTAACAGTGGACAAACTTTTGTAACTAGTGGGTTTGTATTTTAGACAGTAATACCAATGATTATATCTGTATAGCTAAGCAAATATTGAATTGGGAGTGTGTATTTAGGTTAGTTCTGCTAAGTTCTGTCTGATCACCTCCCTTTGATATACTTGGTATTTTTCACCCAGACTAGTTCACCCCAGTTACCTTTTGCCCCTTCTCTCAGTCAGGAGAGAAATAGGGAGGATTCTTTTATAGATCTGTGTCTAGCACAGTATCTCAGCTTACCAGGTGCATATCTACTAAGTTTGGATTCATCCATTTGTTCCTGGCTGGGTTCTGGCTGCTGTGCTCAGCTTCTTCTTGCTGCAGCCTTTGGAAGTGAGTCTGTTGTGCTCCTCTGGCAAGATGTTCTGCTCCTGGGTAGCTAGATGGTTCTGGCCCCTAGACTTTCTGCAGGAACTTCAGTTGCAGTTTCACCCCAGGCCTGTATACCAGGCCTGGGCTGGGTCTGCAGGTGTCCAGAGAATGAGGTGGAAGTTTGCTGGGTCTGGGCTTGCTCTGGAGTGATGGATGGGTCTGGAGAGTTCAGTGGATGTTCTCACTCATGTGCTGGGCCTGAGCTGGGTCTGGAGGAGTCCAGCATGCATAGGGAAGCATGGATGCTCTCCCACTCACTCGCTGTGCCTGGGCCTGGGCTGGGTCTGGTGAGGTCCCAATAGCACAGCAGAATTTCTCACTCATGCGCTGGGCCTGGGCTGGGTCTGGTCATGTCCAGTGGGCACAAGTGAGTGTGAAAGCTCTCCCATACACTTGCTATTCCTAGGCTTGGTCTGGGTCTGGAGAAGTTCTGAGGCATGGCAGAAGTTGTTACTCATGTGCTGGTTCTGGGATGGGTCAGGAGGAGTCCTTAGCTGATTTCTTGATAATTGCCTTTTTAAATGGAGTAAGTTGGAATCTCAGTGTTATTTTAATTTGTTTGTTTCAAATAAGGAGTCACTGTGAGTATTTTTGTATATTGTTTTGGCATTTGTATGTCTTCCTCTGAGAAATGTGCCTTCATCTCAGATGTCCATTTGTGGATTGGGTCTTTAAATTTTAGGGACCTAATAATTTCCAGTTCTTTACATATTAGTAATTTGTCTGAGGAACAACTGGATAAACTTTTCTCCAATTCTATGGATTGTTTTTTCACTGTATTATTAATTATTTTGCTGTACAAAAGCTTTTTAATTGGAGGAGCTCATATGTTTTTTAGTATTTTCCATTGGGGTTTTCTTCATGAAATCTTTTCCTACACCTATGTCTTCAAGATTTTTACTACTTTTTCCTCTAGTAGATTTAGTGTTTCTCTTTTAATATTTAGATCTTTGATACACTTTGACTGTATCAAAGTCAGTTTTATATAGTAATCAAACTACTACTTTGATTGTAGTTTAGTGCATGTTCATAGATATGCATCTAGTTTTAACCCTCTGCATGTAGAGTAACTTTTTTCAGTATTATTTATTAAAGAGGTGAATTTTTTTCTAGTGAATGTAATTGGCTCTCATGGATGAGGTTACTGAGTGTTTAGAATTGTTTCAGCATCTTCTAATCTTTCCATCGATCTTCAGGTTTGTCTTTTTTTCAGTACCATGCTGTTTTTAATCACAAAAGTTTTGCAGTATGATTTCCAGTCAGGGATTGTGATGTCCTGTGCCTTACCTTTGTTACCTTTGTTTGATTTTTCTTGGTATTCTAAATATCTTCTGATTTCAAATGAATTTTATGAAGAGGTGATTGTGAACATCCTGGACTTGTTTCATAATTTCCATTGTTTTTCTAAATTCTTCTATTTATTTGTATATGCCTACTCTAGATTTTTTGGGTGTGTATTTCATTTTGGTCATAATTGCATTTTTACTTGGAGGATTAATTTTTATCTTTATCCATTTATTTAATTCTGCTGTTATCATTTCTGAACTTCTTTTGTGTGGGCTTCTCATTGTGCTCTGGACTTGTCTAGGGTGCGATGGTGATAAGGAGTTGTATTTTGATTTTCTGTATTGTATTTCCTTCTTAAAAATTTTCTATGTTAATGCTTGTAGATTTCTTATGTTATATAGTTTAGCACTTTTATTGAGTTTTCCCTAGGATATATCTATTCCTCATACATGTTTTCCATGTATAAATTGTTCTTAGTTTTTGTGTCTATAACAAGAACCTTCCTTCAGAATTTATTGATGATGGGCTGTTTCTATTTGCCTCCACACTCCATCCATTCGTATGGAATATGGTGATATTTATTACCCATGGCAATCACAGTGTTGTCATATAAAGGAGAGAAATTGATTACCACATGTATAACATTTTGAATAAAGCAATACAATTATCAATGAGAATAAAATGAAGTATAGCCTAGCAACAAACAAACTGTGGTGACTATCAATTTGGTACATTAAGTCATAGCAGCAATCTCCACCTTTATATAATATGATGCAACATATAACTGAAGCTTATATGCAGGGAATTTCTCTTTGGTATATTAATTTTACTGTTGACTTTCAGGGCCCCTTGGGAAAGTGTCCTGTCACTGCTTGGCCATGCCTGCCAGTGCCCCTGGTACCTTTAGGCTGCTGGAGCCATGCCCACTAGTGTCCCTTTGACTCCATTTTTCACATTTGTGCAGAAGTTGATTTTAATACTACTCTTGGAAGAAATACCTTTGAAAAGAAGATAAGTACAGGAATGTATAGTGAATGCATACAGAATAAGGTATCATTCTTACATCTGATTTGGCTCTGGTCAGCAATTACTTGTGGCTGAGAATAAAAAAGATTATTTAAATATACTTTTTATTTGCTTAGAATTGCAGTGATAAAATTGGAATAGAAAATACTTTCCAAGTTCTTACTGAACTCTAGTCATTGCTTTATTTGCAAAGTATATCACCTCTTCTCTAGCCCCCTGCTTCCCTACTTCAATCATTAACAACTTGTCACATAGCCAGATAGGAGCCTCTGAGCTCAGCCTTTCCTGGCCTATCTTTTCTAAATCCAGTCATTTTCTAGAGTTACTAGTTAGACAGTGACTTTGATGCAACACATGCTTGTGATTTTCATCCATTAAGAAAGAAAGTTAACTCTAGAATGGCTTGTAAAGAGACCCAAATGACTTTGATGTCATTTATAGTAACATCGTTGGTGGATTTTCACAAGTGTGAGTGAGTTAATAACCGAGGAAAACTTCTGTTGATATGACAGCTGTCTTAAGTACATTCTTCATTGCTGAGACAAAATATTTGACACTCACAAGCTAAAGGGCAAAAAGTTTATTTCAGCTTTGTAGAGATTTCATAGTTGGCTGGCTCCAAGACACGGTGGTATGACAATATTGTCAACTTCTGGATTTCCTATGGCTGGCTAAAAGAAAAATCTAAGTCTACTTTTTATTCATTTAAATGATAATTTGGTCCATAAGATCAAAATGTGTAAATAGAATGACTGTTAGAGAAAAGACAATATATTTTTACAACCATCTTGCATTTCTTGACTTCTGTTGGATAAGATCACACAGGAGTTCTTTTGCATTTGGACAGTTTCTAGGAGAAGTTTTTGGACAATTTATCAGAATATTTTGGGCTGGCCAAATAGCTCAGAGGATTAAAGCCCCTGCAAGAAGGTGCAGGGGCTGAGGGTTTGATCCCTGGGCCTGCTGTGCTGGTCCTGCCCCCGGGGCACACTGAGAAGGCAATTGAGACTGGATGTGGTGGCACTTGCCTGTAATCCTGGCTCTTGGGAGGCTATAAACACTGGAAGGCAGATTATTATGAGTCTGATCTATTAGTGAGACCCTGAACACCCTATAGACCCTTCCCTAAAAAAATTTTTAAAAAAATGCACAGCAGAGGAAAAATCCAACGGAGTGGAGAGACAACCAACAAAATAGGAAATAAAACACTTTTTTCTAGTTTTTCAGATAGAAGACTACTATGTAGAATATACAAAGAACGAAAAACAAATTAGACCACTGAAAATAGAAAGACCTATTCACAAACTGGGAGAGTGAAATAAACAGAAACTTCTCAGAGGAAGAAATACAAACAGCCAACAAATACTTGAAAAAATTTTCAGTGTTGATAGAAATTAATGAAACACTAATTAATACAACACTGGGATTCCTCTTACGCCAGGTAGAATGGCTTTCATCAAGAACCCAACCAAAAACAAATGCAAGTGAAGCTGTGGGTGGGGAGGAACCCTTCTGCTTCAATGGTAGGAATGTAAACTGGTACAACCACCATGGAAATCAGTATGGAGAGTTTTCAAACAACTAAAATGAGGAATTCTATTTGACCTGCCTATTCTTCTTTTACATATCTTCTACAAAGAGTTAAATCATCATACTATAGTGGTATACCTATATTTATGTTCATAGCAACATAATTCATAATAGCAGCCTGATTATCTATCACCAGATGATTATATAAGGAAAACGTGGCAGTTATACATAATGGAATGTTAGTAGACCATAAAGAAGGGCAGACAATTTTAGGAACCTGGAAAATAAATGTCAAGTGGAATAAGTCAGACGCATAGTTTAAATACCAGAGAATACCTCACATTTAAGTTAGGAAAAGTATAAACTGAAAGAGCAATAAAGGGTACATTAAGAAAAAGAAGGGAAAAGGCCTCTTGCAAATGGGAATAGGTCCAAGTGAAGGTGGTCTAGTGGAGAGGGAAAGGGGAAATAAGAGTAGAAGTATGCCATGTACAGGAGCTTAATGACTGCAATGAACGTAAACAATGTATGTCACAAAAATGAGGTAAGATTAAAAAATCATCAAGAATAAAAACAAGAAAAGAGGATTTAGGACAGGATGGAGGGAAGAAGGGAAGAGGGAAAACATTAAAGTTTAAAATGGTAATATGTGCATTCACCTACTTCCCAAGATGATTGTGATCTGCATGCATGATAAATGTGTACTAATAGTAAAAGAAAAAAAACAATTTTTCCCATTCAGTGCTTAAAATTATGATCAAATTGTGTAGGGCAGGACCACCTGGTGTTTTTTATCATATCATAATGTATAAAAAGACTGTTAGCATCCATTTAAATAAAGAAACTATAGTAAAGGAAGTAGAAAATCTATACATTAAAAATTACAGTACTACAAAAAAGGAGATTAAAAAGTATTTTAGAAAATAAGAAGAGATTACTGGCTGGTAAATACAAAGAACCAATATCGTGAATGTGGTCATGCTCTCAACACTGCTTCACAGATTCAATATGGTCTTTATCAAAGTACTATTTTACCTCACAGACCTAGAGGAAAACATGCCTGCAATTCTGTAGAAAGCAAAGGCAATCCCGGGCAACAAAGACAAGGCAGGAGGCATCAAATCACTGACTTGAAATTCTACTACAATGCTATAGGGATAAAATCAGCATCGTACTGGCAAAAATAGACCTGAGGATCAGTGGTACAGCTTAGAAGATGCAGATACAACTACAAATACATTAAGCCATTTTCTTTTTTTGGTGGGGAGGGCTAATCAGGGATTGAATTCAGGCCCTCGTGCTTGCCAGACAGGTGCTTATTCTACTGAGCTATCTCCCTGACCCAAACATCTTATCTTTAACAAAGGGGCCAAGCATGTTCACTGAAAGAAAGATAGCCTCTTTAATAAATGGTGCTGAGAGGTTGACTTGCTGAAGACAAAAACTAGACCAATGTCTATCACCATGAACAAACTAAAGCTAAAATGGATCAAAGATCTAAATAGTAAAACATAAACACTAAATCTACTGAAAATAGTATATATAGGGGCAGGTAGAGAGTTCATGAACAAAAACAAAACTGCCTGGGAAATACTTCAAAGAATCAGTATCTGGGATATAATCTTTTATTTATTTTATTTATTTTTTTTTTTGCTTCCTCAAATGCCTTCAGGGCACTTGTGGCCAGCGGGAGAGTTGTGAGGTTTGAACTCCAGCAACCTGAGGCTGACAGCTTTGTGGAAGCAGCCACTTAAAGGACTGAGCTAGGGCCAGGCCCCCCTGGGATATAATCTTATTAA
>NW_004524604.1:15971224-15979315 GCF_000260255.1 Octodon degus | reverse complement strand
TTTCATATCATATAAAAATTAACAATATATTTTGGAGGACTAGTAGTCTCTATCAACATTCAATAAATTATGAATTATGCATGGAAACAGATTTATAAATCCAAAGTAATTCACTGTTCCTATGTATTCTACATAGAGCCTGCAACTCTCTTTTCCAATCAAGAGATTACACTAAAGTATGATAAGGCACTAAGGCTATGCCAACAATTTTGTTTTTTTTCTTGGTGAAACCAGGGATTGAACTCAGGCCCTTGTGCTTGCCAGGGAAGCACTTATTCCACTCCTTGGCCCATTGCCAACAAAATTATTAGCAAAACAAAACCAACAGGAGAAGCAGTTGGTGATGCTTCTTGCTATATTCAGAGAACAAACGGCCCTGGAGAATGAAGAAAGAAAAGGGGTAAATCAATTCTTTCATTATATTTGGTATGAGAGATAATATAATGAATATTCCTTATCTGTGCAATATATTTTATAGGACTGCCTAAGCTGTGTATCTTGTTTGAAACAAATCTAGAATTTATAAATTTATGAGTCATAAATTGGTAGCAAATGTAAAATCTTTATATACTTAATGGAATATGAAACAAAGATGCTTCATTACTAAGCAGCTCCTTCAGTAAGCGATACATCATGTGTGTCATCTTAAACATCATATGCTAAGTATAAACCAATGTTAGTTGTTCTGTGTTCATAAGATCCAAGAAGCTATGTTGCTAGTTTCAGACTCCTCCTAACTTTACCTTTGTTTTCTGGTTTGTTGGTATCAGTTGAATTATTAATAAAGTTGGAGATTGAGAAACATCTGCTATTTCGAATATGATTTGATAAACTAAGTTGTTGTCTAGGGTCTTAATATTTTATATTGTCATTTTGTTAGTAACAATCTATTATTTATTATTCGATATAACCTATGCCTGTGTACAAAATATACACCATAGTTATAAAGAATCCAGTCTGAGAGTAATGGAGTTCATTGGACGAGTACTGAAATAAAGAACTTGAAAAGTAAAGAGCATAACTTTGAAATTCTGAAAAGGAGAAATACAAATTTGAAACTCACCACAGTGAGCAGTGCAAATTCTTATATGGATTGTTTCTTGCTTGCCAGCAGAAACAATATATTAGGAGATTATTCATGTGATAATATATTAGATTATTCATGTGACTCAAGTGAGAACTTTAGTCTATTTATCTAAGAATTTTCTACAGTCACCTGTAGCAAAGAACAACATGAATTAGATTTTAACAACAGAAATGGTATAAAAATAGAAAATTTAAGAAAAATTTCAAAGAAAGAAATCAACAAGACCAAACATATTTAAAATGAAGTTAGAAATAATTAAGGATGGTTAAAATTTTTATTATTATTATTTTTTAAGGGTCTACAGGGTGTTCAGAGTCTCACTAGTAGATCAGACTCCTAGTGATCTGCTTGTTTACAGCCTACTGAGAGCTGGAGTTACAGGAGTGCGCCACCATGCCCAGTCTCAGTTGCCTTCTCTGCGTGCCCCTGGGAAGGGGCCGGCACGGCAGGCAGGGGATTGATCTCCCAGCTGCTGTGCTTGCTTGCAGGCACTTTAATCTGCTGAGCTATTTGGCCGGCCCTCTACAAAATTTTTAAAGAAGGATCTGAAAAGTCTTTTTTCTTTCCTTTGGAAAGTCATACAGATTTTACTCCATGACTCTGTTATAGATTTAAAGGTTAAGTAGGTCTTGGATTTCTAAAATAATTGTAAATTAGATGCTTTTGATCACTCTAAGGTTGCGGTTGTAAGGCCCCAATATTAATAAAGTATTAAGTACTTGACATTTCAGCATATCATACAAAGCACCATCAATTAGATAATGATATTAAGTAGATAAAATGCATACAATTATCCAAATACTTCAGTCTTGCTCTCCTAAATTCTCATAGAAACCCTCTTAAATCTCATATTAAATTCACTCAAAATTGACAGTGGTTTCCATATGACTATAGATAGTAAGCATGGCTATTAGGATGACAAACTAATTTTGTGTATGTTGAGCAGTGTACTAATAAATTTGTTATAAAAATAATTTTATTATAAAATTTATTATAAAGAAAAAGCCCTTGTCTTACTTCTTCCATGCTTTTCAGTCTCTATTTTCCAGCTTCCTACCACATAAACAGTACTTTAGTTCATGTATAGGCATGTATAGATACAATCTTACACTCACTGCAAAAATGTACTTGTGGTGAGCTAGAGAAAAGTGTTTTGATAATCTGAATGGAAGGGAGATTTGACTTCACTACTGAAAATCAGCAAATTTATAAAGGTTATGGCGAAGAGGTACAAAAGCCATCAAAACAATTTGTAAAGGTTAGCATTTAATCCACAAAATAAGAAAAAGTGTTATCATTTTGCTTGAAGCCATTGCTTTTTTCTTCTCTATAGTGATTAAAGAGAGTAATGTCTTATCCAAGAGAGAAAAATATAAAAAGAGACTCTTTCAAATCTTAGTAAAGGCAAAATTTTCTACAGTAAGCTTCTTCTTCCATATAGTGTCATTTCTTATTGTAAGAAAAACCTATGAAGGTGTGTGTGAGAAAAATGTAATCATTTTCATTATAACTATTTAACATTATGTTTCAGTTCACTGTGCTTGTGATTTGCATATTTTTATTGCATTGTACCTAAATTTATATCTTTAATAAAAGTTCTACCTCATTTCATGTCATTTAATAAAAACTTACAAAATTTTCTGAGTTTAGCATAAAGGTATTTAGTTTCAAATAATAATGCATACGCATGTATATATGAATATGTATATATGTATATTTGAGGGATCATTAATTTCTGTAACATTTTCTGAAGGAATACATGCAAAGAGCTAGCACATTCTAATAGGTATTTGTATTTAGGAAACTTTGGCTCAATGCACACCAACTATGATTCACAGAGTTTGTGTACTAGTTTCCTGATTGACAGAGCTCTGAAAATGTCACCTGCTCTAAGTTGCTTCCTGAGGAATGTGGAAGCCATAATTGCATTTCTCAAGGCAAACAGTCCTTAAGGAAAGCTTTCCGCAGCACTTCACATCATTTGGCTTCCATTATTCACTTCCATTATTCTGGAAACGCAACAGACTGCCCATGCGCAGAAGTGGCAGTTTGGCCCGTTCTGTTCTGCATCTTGGTGCCATCAAAGCTGTGTAAGGCTTCTGCAGTTAACTCTCTATCACCATCACTTCACAGCAGCCACAATATTGTATTATTTTGATTGGAAAATGACGAGCACGCTCTGTTAGATTCAAATGCTGGATCATTAATGCAGTGCTCTTACAGTAGAGCAAAAACACTAGTAAAGAGTAAAAAATCTTGAAAAATCTACATATTCTTGATTTTACTTTCTCCTTTTAAAAAGTGGCAGATGTTTGACATATCGGATGGACAGTTAATATTTAATAACTAATATGTCAAAATTTGTAACCTAGCAGTGGTAGTGTAACATATTTGTCCACATAATGCAAAACATTATATATCTTCCATTATTGACAATATAAAAATTAAATTTTATTTCTTTTAATATTAAACTTGCTACAACAATTTTCCACTAGTGAATGTAAGGCTTTGTTTTCACACAATGAGCCTTGCCTTTTGCCTTCAGAATTTTGAGTGCCACATCAGTCAAAATGAATTATTTGTTGTAACTTTTCAATGTATGTTGAATTCTATGAATGTTATAATTAATTTTGTTCTTTCTACCAAGAATGATTCCTTTTTCCTTAAATTTGCATGTATTTATAGTTTGTTATTCAATATTTTCTGTAAACATAATATCATTAAAGCAGCTCATGCATCAAAGCTCCGTGTTTTCAAATAGTGAGTGATTATTTTATGTTGTTAATGAAGATTGATTAGTGAACTTGTTAATAAGCCTAAGGTAAGACAGAACAAATGAGAGACTATTGTGAAAAAGTAAAATATTATTTTGTGACACAATTGTTTCAGTTTATTTGAAACCTGTATGAAATAAATTTATAACTTTGGATTGAAGGAGAAAAATTTAAAAATACCATTGAAACAAATTTTTCATACCAAGTTTTTGTTATAACCTAAATACAATATTTATATCTAGTGTATGTCTGTTTAGATTACCCATTCTTTCAAGGAAGTTCTATCACGTATCTTTGGGTCTTCTCCCCTCTGAACTAACATAATGATTTATATAATATGAATGTATTCTCAGCCTTTTGGCTAAGTTTAAGCACGTATCTGTTCTTATTAGTTTGATATCTGAAACATCCTCTATCCAACAAATATCCATTAAATGGATTTTTGGTGCTGGGAGATAGAATAAGAGCTTCCTCTGTTCATTCCACACATCGCCTTGATGTTGCAGTACCTCCAGAAAGCATGCAGCCCCCTTGGGTGAAACAAAATAAGTAAATTTAATTTAATTTAAAACACTATAGAAAAAAATCAAAGTAAAGCTAAAGTTTTACACTTTCAATTTATTTGCTAACAAATAAAAAATTAATGTGATGTTTTTAAGTTTTCTAGATCTTTGGCATCTTTTTTTAATATTGAAAAACAAGGATTATTATCATTAAAAATAATCAATGGAGATTTTCAGGCATTGGCAATACATAGACATTTAAGTGACTAAGTTTTTTCCTGTTAAATTATTGAATTTCTGGAGAAAATCACATTTTCTTTCAACAAATATTTGTCATGTATTACTGAGTTCAAGATGTTGTTCTCCACATGAGGTAAGAACAGGGTACATAGTTAATCTTTAGAAGCTTGAAGACTACTGTGGAGATGGGCAGCTTAGCCATAGAAGGGTCACACGAAAGATGGAGCAGTGTCACAGAGCATTATGGAAACGACCCACTGCACAGAGCGGGGACACCAAGGGCTGCTCTGAAGAACAGGCAGTGATGACCTCAGCTTGCTGTTTTTGACACTTGTATTTTTAGTTTTAGTTTAGTCACTTATGCATGGTTGCGGTGCATAGTGTTGTGGGTGAGTGGAAGGTATGCGCATGTGTCATCTCACTTTCTGTTTTCATCCCTATTTCCTCCCTGCTGTTCCTCCTGCCCCTATCTCTTGATCCCCTTTCTTTTCTTTTGTGGTACCTACTTGTAGTACACATGTTTACCTTACTGTGTGGACTTGGCACATATACGGAGCACACCACCACTCCTTGTTCACCCCTTATCTCTCCCTCTACCTCCATCTCCTCTTTCTTGATTTCTTTGAAAACTGTCTCCCTGCTTCCTATCACACATCTTTATTGTGCTGTTTATTTTTACCCTGGGTTTTTCAGGTAAGAAATTATTAATCAAGAGACATTCAATTAAAGCATCAGAGTATGACCCTAGAATCACATTCTGGCCAATTTACCAACCACCCTTGCAGAGCCTGTGTTTTATCCAAACAAAAATTTTACTGTATTTTCCCAAGCATGATTTCTAAACTCTGGTGTCTGTAACTTTTTCTTGATATTCTTTGGTTGAATTTAACCACTTCTTCCAAGAACTGTTCAAATACATATATTTATGTTTTAAATACAAAATACTGTTTAAAAAGTATTAAAAATGATATAAAATTTCACTAAACAAGACAATAGGGATTCAACAATAGTTGAATTACATGATGTTACCTTCAAATTATTTTTTTTAGGTTATCAGATACAAACATTAAAAATTGATTTAAAAAACAAAACAAAACAGCCACAAAAGTTATAATAAGTCAAAAATAAAAAAATGAACATTTTCTTTCAAAAGACCAACAGAAATCGGCAGTAGAATTATCCAAATTGTCCTCTCTATGTACACACATGAATTTTCCCTTCTTTCTGTTGTTCTTTTTATTAACCCAGTTTTTCCTTCTCGTTGAACAAATTATTTCCTTTTCCCAGTTGCTGTTGCACCTTTCTGATTTTACTTACACTTTCAGGTTCTTACACTAGTGAAACAATATGATGTTTACACATGTGGGTCTGCATTATTTCCCTTACCAGCATAGTCTCTAGTTGCATCCATTTATCTACACAAGCCTCAAGTTTATCTTTTTTATAGCTGAGTAATACTCCATTGTATAAAAGTATCGTATCTTTTTTTATCTATTGCTCAGTTTATTATATCTATTTCTGCAGAATCCTAGTTTAGTTAGATAGGATATAATTTCTCTCCATTATGTTCCTTAAAAATATGCATTTTGCATTCCTCTATGAAAACTGTTTCTTTATACTTGTATTTTTACTATGTGTGTGTGTGTTTATAACCTACAACTAAAATTCTAAGTTTACTACTTTCTTGTCTTATACTCAAAACATGTTTAATAGATATTCTCTAAAGATTTTTCTACAATGTCACTAAGGGAAATTGCCTGGTGCATATTGTGATTTACAAACTCTAAAATGTATTTTAAACATTTTTTTCTCAAAGATTATTTAAATTCATATTTATGTTTAAAAGAATAACTCAACCTTTACACAATAGTGTTGCAATCTTACAATCTTAACTTTTTCCTTAAAGATCAATTGGCAGATCATTGTAGTCCTCATGTACTCCCCTCCCCCACCTTTTTAATATATTTGGTACAGTGTTTCACTAGGCATCTCTGACTAGTAGTGATCCTCCTGTTTTCAGCCTCCCCATTACTGAGATTACAGGTGTGCATCACCATGCCCAGTCTCCATGGCCAGCTCAGTGTGCCCATGGGTGGGGCCAGTGGGTGCTGGGGTTCAAACCCTGGTCCCTGTGATTGTTTAAGCAGGTGCTTAGTCTGCTGAGCTCTCTTGTCCTCCTCCTTCATGTACCTATTTGTTACTTTGCTTCAGGCAAATATATTAAGGGATAGTATTTTCTTCTTAAGTATTTCTTTTTCCTGTGAAGTAGGGCTTATAAAACATTGGTTTATTAAATATTTGTTATGAATTGCTACTTCTGTAATAAGTACATCATTAACTTGTTAAGTAAGTCATTCTTCTGTTGTAGTTCCAGATTTATATGAATTGGACAATGCTATTTTTACAGTTGAATGCAAAATGAATTCAAGTCTACCAATATAATAATTGCCATAAGGAATTTATATTTTGCCTCTATGTATCAAATGCATTTTAGTTCACCTCAGTGTAAAATTTTAATAAGATTGGGAAAATATGAGAAAATATGTACAAAAGCAGTTTATAAGCATGTGATAGACCACATTAACAATTCTCAGAAAATTGAGATAAATTCAATTATACGACTGGAAATATGTATTTTAAGGTCATGGTCACTCTGTTCCTTATGGATTAGGGCATTATCTTAGCTATGTATGTTTTAGCACCCGTCTTAAATCTTTATCGTTTTCACTGACTATAACTTTTGAGATTGAGTTTTTAAAGCAAGAGTACATTATGTTACACTAAATAAAGTAGTAAAATGCAGTAATAACTGTGAGAATTTAGCTAGAGTTCTACGTAAGCAAAAATTTAAAAAGGTGAAAGAATCCCTATCACTGGGTATGAAGAACCTTGAAGATTTAGCTATATATATATATTGGAAGAGCTAGGTGGAGGAGTAGGATTTATTATTCTATTAAAGATATAATATTTTATTTATAGGACTTGGGTTCTAGGGCATTCTAATTTTTTTTTCTCATTAAACTTTGTATTAGTGGATCTCAAAATTCTGTGACAGATTTTTGGTCAAGTTGTTTCCATTAAAAAGTATTGATTGTAAAAACTAATAAAAACTGCCATGCACACAAGAAAAATGGTCCACAAAGCAATCTCCTTTCCCTCTGAAGGTTTTCTGGTTCATTGTTATCATTAACCAGTCTTTCACTATTAAACTTAAGGGGCCAATTGAAAGAAACAGTGCTGAGAACAGTCTTCCACCACTGATTAAGATTTAGGTGACAGGAAGACCCAATACTATTAGGGGCTACTGGACTCTTTTAGAATATTTTGCTGAGTTTACACACCTATAATACTCAAATAATGGAACTTAACCAAAAAAGGGCATACAGATAAATGTCCATTTTGTATCTGTGTATTCAAAGTGGTTAGGATAGATATATAGTTACATTCTCTTAATGAATAGAGTGATTTGTTCTAATGGTGTTAGGAT
>NW_004524604.1:15968830-15971124 GCF_000260255.1 Octodon degus | reverse complement strand
TGTAAAAAGTTTGTGGTCTCAATAGGATTTTTTGGCATGTGTCAATTTGTTTGATGCAAATAGGTATCTTCTCTGAATTTGTCACAGCTTATGCTCATAGATATACTAGCTTAATCATTTGGAAAAATGTCAGTCAGGAAGCCACAAAAAGGGAAGCTGTCTGAACTTTTTTATGGGCTTAGGTTTCTTCCACAAAAGCAAAATTTTAGTCATAGATGATAGTTTAAGTTGATCTAAATTTCTCTAGATACCATATTTATCTCTTTCACTCTTTCTGTTATGTTTATTACAACAGTTTTCTTGGTAAAATTAAACATCAAATGATATAATTTGCAAAAAAAATTCAGTGTATGCATTACTTTTCTAGTTTTCAAAATTTTGTATATTTAAAAAAAAGACTACAGGACTGGGGAGATAGCTCAGTAGAGTGAGCTCTTGCCTGGCAAGTGCAGGGTCCTGAGTTCAATCCCCAGGACCACAAAAAACAAAACCAAAAAAAAAAAAAGAAAGAAAGAATGAAAGAAAGAAAGAAAGAAAGAAAGAAAGAAAGAAAGAAAGAAAGAAAGAAAGAAAAGAAAAATACTACATTTTTACTTCTGTGGAGAATTGGTTTACTGTGAAAACTAGATTTTTTTAAGGATTATTATGTAAGTATACTACCATACAATATCTATAAATTATGTTTCTCATAGGTATCCTAGGAATTTAAATGATTCTTCAGGGTTTTTTTTGTTTGTATAATGCATCTTTTAATAATTATATTAATACCAATACCAGGAATAGCTTGATTATATTAAGTAAATTTCCAAAAAATTTCAAATGATACTCTAATAATTACTAAGATTGATTGTTATGCAAAGTTGATTGATTGCATTACATTTTAAAGAGACATTATGGGATAAAAGAAGTGAAATATCTTTCTGATAGTAATCACTGGATTTAGGAATGTCAGAATTTATGTCTGAGTGGTTCTATGCAACCAACACCATGAGTTCATTTCCCCAAGTCGTCTATAATTTGCTTTCCATTTTCAAATTTGTCTGTTATTTATCTTTAATATACTTACACACTCATTTCATTTTGCAGGAAGTTGTCCATTTGTTATTTTTTCTTTTATTTTTTCAAATGCATCTTGGAATCTTAAAAAGAATATAGAAAATTTCCAATTATTAATGTTGTCCTCATTAGGCATTTCATACAGTTGTGCTTTTTTTTTCTGTGGAGCACGGACCTTTTGTTCTCCCATTAGGTCTTTGCTTGCAGTATCTATGGTGATCTTTATTCACATGCTTTAAATTCTGAAGAACAGAAGAACAGAGGACTTTTTGTTCTTAATTTTGATTCAGAAAACAATTGTTTCATCTGGTAGACATGATTTATTTTCAGTTTTTTTGTTTATTTTCTAGTCTCCTTCAAAATTTTTAGCTACATTTTTTTAACATATTTGGTAGAAGGTCTTACTTCACAGCTCAGACTCTACATGGATCCTCCTAATTTTAGTCTCACCAGAGCTGGGATTACAGGCTGGGATTACAGGCCTGTGCCACCAATCCTGGTTGTGGTGGCTCGCTCAGTGTGCCTGAGAGCGGGGCTGGTGGTTTTTTTCTTTTTTTTTAATTTGCAGTGTTTTATTTTACTCTTATTGTTCCATGCTTTTGAAAACAATATCAAATGTTCCCTTTACATCAATCATTAAACACCAAACTATTAGCTCCATAGTCAGTCTTTCATCTCAGGATTTGCAATTTTTAAAAATTTGGAAATATTTTCATAAGTGAAAAAATTACAAATATATTTCATTTAGTATATTTATTATTGCTTTTCATTAAAAATTATGATTAGCTCCCAATGTTCTCCTCATATCCTAATAATTTTAGGGATTTTTAATTTCCGTCCATCTTCATAGGTTCAGGAACTATTAAATGATGAACTTAGTAAAGGCCCTATAGTTGAAGACACTAAACATTTAATAAAATCCTAAATTCTGTAATAATTTTCTGTCTATTGTCTTTAAGAATTTTCTCAAATAAATCACTTTAATTACATGTAGAAGAAGTGTTTTTTTGTTAAATTATTTTTATTTCTTTTTATTTCCATAATTATATTGATAAACAAATAGCAATGAGAGAGTTTCAAATCAAATTGGTAGGACAGTTTCAATAATTAAAACATTGCATACACTCCTCCCAGTGGTTAATTGCTGTACAAGATGTGGACATGATATCCTATTTACAAACCCCATTACAACAAATCACTCTATTCATTAAGAGAATGTAACTATATATCTATCCTAA
>NW_004524604.1:15952168-15968452 GCF_000260255.1 Octodon degus | reverse complement strand
AGTGGTTAGGATAGATATATAGTTACATTCTCTTAATGAATAGAGTGATTTGTTCTAATGGTGTTAGGATATCATGTCTACATCTTGTACAGCAATTAACCACTAGGAAGAATGTATGCAATGTATTAATTATTGAAACTGTCCTACCAATTTGATTTGAAACTGTCTCATTGCTATTTATCAATAAAATTATGGGAAAAAAACAAGGTATAAAAAGTAAAGTCATATTAATATGCTGAGCTAAAAAAGGCTCAAGTCAATAACTTCTGATACTGGCAGTCCTACAGATTAGCCACTATTATTATGGACTGCTGGACTATATTGGATTATTTTGCTGAATTCAAGCACCTACACTATTTAAATGACAATGGAATACCCATCTCTCACAAAACTAAACAAAAAAAAAAAATAAAGGGATACAAGTTAAGGACCATTTTGTACCTGTATATACAGAATAGTTAGGATAGGATAGATATACAGCTACTTTCTCTTAATTCAATGAAAAGAAAGATTTATACTAATAGTGCTTGGACAGGATATCATGTCTGCCTCTTGTACTCTGAATAACCACTACGAAGACAACAATATGCAATGTATTAATTATTGAAAATGTCCTACTAATCCATTTTTGAAGCTGTCTCATTGCTATTTGTTTTTCAATAAAATTAATTTTTTAGAAAATTTAACAGTTAGGATAATTATTACTCCTGTGAATAAAAAAAAAAAAAAAAAGATTTAGGTGGCAGTTGTTAGGGATAATATTCATTTAGCCTTCTGAGCTTTCTGGGCAGACTTGGTGATCTTGCCAGCTCCAGCAGCCTTCTCATCCACAGCTTTAATGACACCCACAGCAACTGTTTGTCTCATATCATGAACAGTGAAACAACCCAGAGGTTGTTAGTCAGAGAGCTCTTGACATAAATGGGCTTGACTGGAACGATGTCAACAATGGCAGCATCACCGGATTTCAATTACTTGGCCCCATCTTCCAGCTTCTTACCAGACCAATGATCAATCTTTTCTTTCAGCTCAGCAAACTTGCAAGCAATGTGAGCTGTGTGACAATCCAGTACAGGGTCATAGGCTGGGCAGGATGGTTCAGGATAATCACGTGAGAGTGAAACCAGCTGCCTCCATTGTTGGGTTATTTTTGCTGTCACCGGCAACACCGTGTTGCCATGCCAGACATCTTTGACAGACACATTCTTGATGTTGAAGCCCACATTGGCCCCAGGAAGAATTTCAACAGACTTGACAACTTCATTTGTGACATTGACTGGAGCAAAGGTGACCACCATGCTGGGTTTGAGAACACCAGTCTCCACTTGGCACACAGGGACAGTGCCAGTACCACTGATTTTGTAGACATCCTGGAAGGGGTGCTGCAAAGGCTTGTCAGTTGGGCGAGTGGGTGGAAGAATGCAATCCAAAGCTTCAAGCAGCATGGTTCATTGGCATTGTCATCTTTATGAATGAACTTCTATCCTTTGAACCAAGGCATATTAGCACTTGGCTCCAGCATGTTGTCACCATTCCAACCAGAAATTGGCACAAAAGCTACGGTGTCAGGATTGTAGCCAATTTTCTTAATGTAGGTGCTGACTTCCTTACCAATTTCTTCATATCTCTTCTGCTTATAGGGTGGCTCCATGGAATCCATTTTGTTAACATCAACAATTAGTTGTTTCACATCCAGTGTGTAAGCAAGAAGGGCATGCTCATGGGTCTGCCCATTCTTGGAGATAGCAGCTTTGAATTCACCATTACTGGCAGCAACAATCAGGACAGCACAGTCAGCCTGAGATGTACCTGTAATCATGTTTTTGATGAAGTCTCTGTGTCCAGGGGCATCAGTGATGGTCACATAATACTTGCTGGTCTCAAATTTCCACAGGGAGATGTCAATGGTGATACCACGCTCACTCTCGGCTTTCAGCTTGTCCACCACCCAGGCATACTTGAAGGAACACTTCCCCATCTCAGCAGCCTCCTCCTCATATTTTTCAGTGGTTCTTTTGTCAATGCCACTACATTTGTAGATCAGATGGCCAGTGGTGGTGGACTTGCCGGAGTCCATGTGTCCGATGATGGTGATATTAATGTGCGTCTTTTCCTTTCCCATGTTGGCTTTGATTAAGTGGTGGTTTTCACTACACCTGTGCTCTAGCAGCAAACCTGTTGTGAAAAATCTAATTTTTTAAAAATATGGGCTTGTGATTTCAGATAATAGTGGAAAATTTACTGATATTTTTAAATTAAAAACTTTATAATCTTTTATAGAAAAATACAACAATTGATACATCTTCCCAACAATTAGCTGGTATTCAAATATTTGAACCTGATAAAAAAGTTCTTAATGAATTACTAAATGTGTTTGCAACTTGTAATTTCATTTGCATGGAAAGCACATTGTTCAATGAAAGTTTCTTTCAGCAGAAAGTCTGCATTCTAAATTAATTATCATAATTCATTATAATTTGAATAACATTTAATGAGAAAGCATTATCTTGGAAATTCTTAGCATAATTCTTAGTATAGAAACCTAGCAATTGAATTAGTTTATTTGATATGCAAACACTCATCACTGTTGCAAAATATGAAACAAGCTGAATATTTTTTTTTTGGTGGTGGAAGTTATATCTAGACATCATTTCTTTCACATAATTACTCATTAATTCAGATAATTCATGAATCAAATGTAGAATCTAGGGTATGGAAATTTATCAAAAGATCTCTGAGTGTTTGAAAGAGAAAAACTGTTTGGCATTGTTTTGAAAGCTATTCTGAATATGACCAATGTGACCAGTTAACACTTGGAAAACTTTGAATTAAGCAGTTTTCTATTAGTACTTCCATTAAGTTAAACACTATTTATATATATCAGGCTAGTTAACATAGTCATGAAGATAGTTTCTTTTAGTTCATTGAAGACAAAGGTTTGAGCCAATAATGTTTGGACAATATTTCATGTCCATATCTTGTCCTCTGAGTCACTAGTAGGAAGATAACAATATATGACGTATTAAATTGTTACTCTCTCCTACTAGCCTGCTTTGAAACCATTGTATTATTTTTCTCTTTATAAATAAAAAATAAATACACAAATAAAATACTAATCTTTCTATTCCAGTTTCTTTTCTCAGTATTTTTCTATTAACTCCTTTATCCTTAATCACCCTTTCTTCTTACATATTGTACATTGTTTTGTCCAATAATTAGATTCTGTCCTGCTACCTGATAGGGCTTGGAGTCATCTCACAAAAAATATGTGAGATACATAATTTTTAACAGTAATAGATAGATTTTTAGTTTTCATAGTAACATGGGATAGTATAGAGTTTATTAGAAAGAATTGGCATAGATATTCGAAAGAAAGAGACACAGACACAGACAGTAAGATACATAGACAGACAGGGTTTTACACAGTTTTAACTATTTAACACCAAAAGATAATGGGTAAAAACTAAAACTAACTCAAGAAACTTCTAGTATTTTACAGCAGACATAAAAATAAGGAAGCATGTGTATAAATTTAGAAAATTATATTTTACAAAATTGATGTCTGATATGATAAAATCAATTTTTAATAGAAATAGTTTTCTCTCAGAAGAAAGAAAACTTCGTGATGAAAGTCATCTCTGAACAGAATCTTGAGAATACAGAGATGGCACTTTATTACCTATACTTCTTCTGTAGTCAACCATGATAAATTTTGCGTACATTACGATAATTTGTAAATGTCTTTTTCCCTATTTGTACAGTGTAGAAATCCTTCTAACAGTGAGTCACTCATTTTTATCTCATATTAAGTACTCACTTTGTGTAAAGGGTAAAATGTGATAGGTATGTAGACAACAAATTGTAACAAAAATAAAATATTTTTTTTAACCAGGGGCATTATTAAGGGATCAGAGAGAATAGAGGTAAGACTAACAGAACTGGATTCTTTTCAGTGGAGTAAGCATTTGAACAAGGCCTAAAGAGGAATAAAGAATACATAAAAGATGGGAGAAAAAAGGACTTTCCATGCACAAGAAGCAAATATATCATTACCTTTTGGTGTTAAATAGATAACACTGGGTAAAGCCCTGTCTGTCTATATCTCTTACTGTATCTATGTGGCTCTGTCTCTCTATCTTTCTTAAATTGTAGGCTTTTGTCCAGAATAGATACAAGCAATTTCTAGATGGTACAATAATTAATTGTTACAGAGTATATCTAGATTAGAGAATAGCTACTTTAAATATAATCTAAAAATATTTTCTTTTCATTAAATTACCTACATATGCACATAATTTATCAAATACTTTAAAAATATTTTCAACATCTCACTGGTGGGGTAATTAATAAGAAAAATTAAATATTTGATAAGGATTTACTTTAAAATTTCATCTGAATCCTGCTTATACCAATTTTTTTTTTGGTATTTTAGGACAAGGTGTACAGAGTGTATATGGTCTCACTGAGTAGATGGGACTCGTAGTAATCCACCTGTTTACAGCCTCACAAGTTCTGGGATTACAGGTGCATACCACCATGACCAGTCTCAATTGCTGTCTCAGGACACCCTGGGGGTGGGGCCAGCACAGCAGGCCTGGAGATCAGACTCTTAGCCCTTGCATCTGCCTAAACTGGTGCTTCAATCCACTGAACTTTTTGTCTGACTCTACTATTTTGAAAATAGTACTTTAGTGCATTTTTAAAGTAGAAGGAACATAAGATCTATTGTAATATCCTACTATGATTACCACACGTGCTTTATATTATATTTATATATTCTGTTTTGTTGAAACCAAATTTTGATAATATTTTGATATATCCATTAATGAAAGAATCACATCATTCTGCAATTTGTGTTTATTTCTGCCTAAAAATTGCCTTAAATCCCATTTCCAGTTCTCTCTTGCATTGATTTTATGACATAGGCCACAATTAAATGTCTCTGATATTTCCATCTTATAGGGAAAGTTCAGGATATGAAATCTTGTGCACAGTATAGCATGAGAAATTAAAGAGCTGTGTGCTTGTGTTTGATTTTGTGAATGAGTGTCATTCTGGGTTCAGTTGTACAACCATTTGGTCCTGCTCATTTATAAACTGGGTATTTAGTTGTTTATTACTAATAAAAGTGATCTTTCTGTCTCCACTGCCACTCCTTTGACTTCTTAATTTGCTCAGGGCTGAGGCTGGCAAGCAGGCTACTGTGGCCAAGGAAGGAAAGGATAGGAAAGCTAAACTACTAAAATCCTAAGTCAATGTCTTCATTTTTCCATGAAAATGTGTTGGGAGCCACAGAAGCTGGAAAACTGGTCAAATGTGTGTAGGCAGGAATAGGCCTCAGTGCCTAAAGCAAACAAGCTACCTAATCGTTACAATAAACATTCTGTCTGGTTAAGGTTGGCTATTAGTAGCTAGGCAACCTTGTGTCACATGTTGCTAACTTTGCAAAGGTACAAATATACTTTTGTTTTGCTCCTGGAGTCCTCTCGCCAATCAGGCAGATGAGTCACCACTTAACCCAGCTCCGTCTTCTTGTCTATCTTTTCTTCATTCCTGTCACCATTTCTCCCCAGATAGAATGGATTACACTGAGACCAACATATCTCTACAAAAAAGAAAATACATGGGCATTAATAGAGTTCCCACAATAAACTAAGGATTATTACGTTAAACTCAATCTAACAAGGGAAGTAAAAGTATTACAACATTTTTTTACATAAGACAAAATTTGAGATTAGTTTTGCGAGTTTTTCAAACACAGCCAGAAAATTCCAGCAGGTTGAGAGCACGAATCCAAATGGATTGACTCCAAGAACATTCAGACTCTTTTCTGTGCAGCAAAAGTACCGATACATGTGTACAGAAGCTCTGTGTAACTTTCCAGTGATAAGCCACTGACTGTAGTTATGTCCTTTATGAACACAAATGGTAGTATACTTGGTTTAAGAGGAATATCACTGTTCTGGCATAGCAAGTTTTTCAAGAGAAATATTTTACAGAAACATACCACTGTGGTGTGAGAAGTAGCAGGGATTTCTAATGCACTTATTGATACTGTCCATGGGATCACAGTGATCAGAAGATGTGATTGAATAAAATTAAATAATATACTCTCAGAATTTTAAAAGCTGGATGAAAGCTGAAAACTATCATTGGTATAGAACGTTAGTATGAACAACTATATGATTTGTGAAGATTTGTGGAAGAGGCTTATTTTACAATCAAAACCTAGAATTTATGCAGAAGATATGAGATAGCACAAGAAATGGCCTAATCCTGTCTGCCAATATTCCTTTGTTTCATATTAGAATATTTTATCAGGATACAAAAATGAATAAAATTAGAAAACATTTTCATACTTTTAAGAATATATGTTAAAATACAATTGTATGTAATTATACTTTTTGGATGAAATGTTCTTCAAATAAAATTCCTCTTTTATATTGTGATACCAATATTACATATTAAAAGATACAATGTATTGGAATTTTTATGTTTTCCATTAGCATTACAAAAAAGTACTTGGCTGTTAAGATCATGGCTGGGGAGATGGCTCAGTAGAATAAAACCTTCCCTGGCAAGCGCAAGGGCCTGAGTTCAATCCCCAGTTCTGAAAAAAAAAAAAAAAAAAAAAATCATGGGTTTCTGAGTCTACAAATTCATGTTGAAGACCATGATTTATCCTGATTTGCCTGTGCCTGGCCCTTACATAAATTATTAAAACTATATATGACTTAATTGTCAACATTTAAATATGAATATTAATTGGTATCACCAGTCCATAAATTTAATGAGGTAACTACTATGAACAAATAGAATGTTTTTTAGATTACTGTAATCTCAATTGATGCTATAAATTCTTTTAGATATTTTGGATAATACTGGTATTATTTTTATGTTTGCTTTTTGGTATCAGATTGTCACAGTGAGGTTTTGACATATTTTTTATAGCGACAACAAAATAAAATTCCTATGGTAAATTTCTGTAAGACTTAAGAATTTACAATGAATTCACTTTTATAACATGGGTATGTGACTCATTCATTGAAGCATGTCTCAAATAATTACATTAATCAACCACAAACTGCATATATGATGGTGTTTCCATGATTATTTTGCATAGCAGCATTGTGGTTTTCAGTTTATGTAAGTACAGTCTGAAGTTCACCCTAAAATGTAATCACTTAGTGATATTTTCCTCTCAGTATATCAGTGCCATTATGATACATAATTATATTTTCATTAAATATATTTATTTTCATGATGTTAGGAAATTGGCAATTTTCAAGTACATAATATGTGTCAAGAATCTTATCAGATTTGTTTACAGTAGTCCTGCCAAGTGGTTATTTTTGCTCCCGAGCTATGATTATTATATCACTATTCTTTTATTGAGAGAGAATGAGATTCACAGGCTTCTGCTGAAGCAGCCTGTAAGTGGCTGCCTTTTCAATACTTTGTGGTGATCAAAAAGGATCTCCTGAGCACAGGTGAGATTCAGTATGTGTAAGTCAGTATCCTGCCTTATTCTGACTGTACGGGTTGGATAAAATCTGTGCTCCTAAACATTGCACACTTAGCAGTAGATTCAGCACTGCTGTGAGTCCTGTGATGCACGAGGGTGACAGCCTAGGTAGCATTCCTGCGCTTCCTTCATGCAGTTTGATGTCCATAGCAATGCTGTGCTTGACCATATGTCTGAACATAGAGTGAATGCAAATGAAAACATTGCTGCTCAAAAGCCACAATTTTAAGAGCTTTAAATGATAAATGAATAAAATATGGTATAAAAACCATTAATGGGTTACACAAGGATTTTAAAAAGTGTTTCATTTCTCCTTTATGTTAGTTTTATATTAGATATTTACAACAACCATCCAGTTATCAGATATTGTCATTCATTTGGTAGTCAAAGAAAACAAAAATCTGATGCTAATACTTGCTGGTTGCAACCATTAAGCCTGATCTAGTCATCTTGGTTGGCTTGGAAGTCAGCCCAGGCATGGGCAGAGCACATACATGTGGGTGTGTAAGGGATGCTCACAGAGGGCTGGTCTTGGGGTGGCTTGTGCGATCCCACCTCTTTTCTCTCTGCCATAGTTCCCCTGCTCTGCTCTCTGGCCATCAGGATCAGTCACCATGCAAGAAACAGGTTTTCTCCGCATTGTCTTTCTGCCATGATGGTCAGGTCATGGAGGCAGCTCACTGTGGTCTGAACTGTCTAAAAACTTGAGGCCAATTAAACATCTCTTTGAAAGGAAGGTGTTGAGATTACATTAATCAAATTATTTTATAAACACCTGCTTAGGCAAGCTTAGACATTTGCAGGAACTGTAGTTTGATCCCTGGCACAACATGCTGTGCCAGTACCATCCCCAGAAAGGGCTAAGATGCCAGGGTCTAGGCATAGTGGCACATGCCTGTAATCCCAGCGCTGGAGAGGCAGAAAGCAAGAAGGTCATCATGAGTCTGATCTGTGTAGTGAGACCCTGTAACAACCAAATATCTATATCTATATCTATATCTATATCTATCTATGTGCATATTTATGTATGTATAATAATATTTTTCCATAGTCTCTCCTTAACAAAAAAATAATATTAAGAAATTCTGTTTTTATAAAACTGGGATTTAAAACTTTTATTTGGGTTAAAGTGTAATCATAGAACCAAAGAGAAATCCTCACTTAATTGAGTAAGGCCTTTTGATAGGTGTCTAATGGGAAAGGAGGAGAATTCATTCAAGTGAAGTTAATACATGTGATTTAATTTTATAACCATTTTTAATTTGAAAATTCCCAAATGCTTTCTAAGTGAATGGATGTTCAGTTGTATATTTAATGGAACATAGTTCTACAACAATTTCATATTACTTGATCTACATAGTTGGGGTAGAATCAGTATAGGAATATGGGACTAGGGAAATGTTCTAATTTTCTAGTTCTTTTAACAAATCTCTAACTGGTATCTGTTCAATTAATTATTTCAGATGCAAGACCAATACCAAGAATTTCTTAAGCTATTTAAAACGATGCTATAAACTTTTCAAAGGAGAAGTTTGAACAGAAGTCCAGTATTTTCTTACACACTCACACACACACACACAAACACAAACACACACACACAGTATATAAGTAATTTCATTTTATCATTGGGATGGCATAAGTTTTGAATAAATTAGAAGTAAAATTTAGTGGACATATTTTGGTAGCAATATGTAGTTCTTTCTAAAATATTTTCATATGCATAGAAATTCACTGCTAAATTCCTGTGTTGAGTAATATGACATAGGAATTTAAAGTATTACCTTTATAAATCTTACTGTAAAAATAAAATATGGCACATTCATATCAAATGAAGCGATACAATGTTCCTTAATCTGTAACACCTATGAATTTTGCAAAGGCCCATAGAAATGCTTTGTGAATCTGTCTTGTAATCATGTAATTTGTTAGTGAACAACATTCCTGGAATATTCATGGGAACAAATTTCCAAATTAAAATTCAGAAAAATATTAATTGAGCTATATTTTTATCATAAATAAGTTACAGTCTTTTAATGTTCTAATTCATTATCACCACTTCAATCATTTACAAATCCATCCTGAGCCATCCACTTAAAAATTTTTAGTCCAAGGAAAGATGAATCCATTAGTATGCTTTACATGAGAAATTATAACTGTGGCAATTATAATGCACTTTAAAATGTATCATCCTCTTATTTAATGTTGGAGATTGTTGAATCTACCAGTTTTTTATATTTATGAAAACACTCGAGTGTCTGTTTCAGTCTGCTCATGGAGTGCCAGAATCATTATTAGAAATACTTGTCTTTTCTCCTGAACAAATGAATACTTATGCCTTTGCAAAATATACACATTAATTAACTATATAGCAAAATAGAGAAAGAAAAATGCTATGGAAGATGTAGAAAGCAAGATACTGGGGTTTGATATTGCTGGAGGCAATAATGAGGTCAAAGTTTTTAAAAGAAAGACCATGGGGGCCTGCTTGTTAGCTCAGTTGTTTAAGCACCTGCTTATGCAAATGCAGTCAGGTGCAGGATACTGCGATTCGAACCCGGCTACTCATGCCTTACCAGACCTGCCCTTAAGGCAGCCTGAGCCAGCCAAAGAAATGAACAAACAAAAAAATCCTTCTGACCTTTGAGGGTTGGGGAAATTGCTCAGTAGAACAAGAGTTGCCTGACAAGTGCAGGGTCCTGAGTTCAATCCCCAGTACTGAAGAAGAAAAAAAAAAAAAAAAAAAAAAAGACCAGGCTAAATCTTGTTGAGAAAATCAAATTTCAGAAAAGATATGAACAGAAGAACGGTATATCCAATACAGAGAAAGAATATTCTAGGTGAAGCAAACAGACAAAACAAAAGTCTTAACATAGATTTCTGCCTGTTATTATCTCGAATTATAAGGGAGGCCAGCATGGCTTGTGCACAATGGTCTAGGGGAAGAATAGTAGAAAACAGTTTCAAGAGATGACCAAGTTGATCTAGGAATGATCTATAGTAGTGATCAGCAAACTCACACACTGAGCCAAAGCTGCCCAGTTGGTTGTTTTCGAGAACACAACTGACTGGAATGCAGTGGATATTAGTTTAATCATATCCTTACAATTACTGCTTTCTTGTTTCAACAAAGGCAGAGTTAAGTTGATGGCACAGAGGCCAAACAGTCTGCAAGGCCTAAAATATTTACCAACTGTCCCTTTATAGGAAAATTATTGATTTCCAATCGTCAGTATTAGCAAATATTTTCTTTTGTGTACTGGAGAAAGTGAGAAGTAGAGAAGCTGGATGTAAAGTAGTGACAAGATAACATTGTTGAGAAAACATTTTGGATTTAAAAGAACACAAAGGTAAAAGAAGACACTTGAGGAGCTAAAGTGAAAGTCCAGGTCTTTTAGGTTTTTCTAACAGGATGGGAGTTGTGGAAGTGCTGAAAGGAAAGGCTTGTTACCTTGAGCAGTATTTGTGCCAGGGAAGAGTCAAGGAGAATGAAGGGCTTCACAAACATCTGCACTATAAATTAATACAGCTCCTTGCTGGTCTGTCCTGAGAATGATTTGATGATCTCCATGGTCACCAGAGACACTATATCATAGATGAAAATTTTTCAGTTTAATTTCCACTTATTTTGTTTATAAAATCAATTATATGAATTACTATGAAATAAGTTCTCTCAAAGTCTATCTTATACACATGCATACAGATAGCAGCTAAACACACATACTTAAAATTTAAGAATGTGCATGTGTATTCACACATGTGTACATTACACACATAAATATTTCTTACCTCATGCTATTTTCTTCTATAATATGCAATAATCATCTTGCTTTTTAGACACCACTTTATAATTGGTAAAAATGTAAATAACAAATGCATCATTTAGCTTTTCATTTTTTTTCTGAAATTTAAATAGAATTAATTTTATAATTGTATACCTTTCTTCCTTTTACAACAGCCCATACTGAGTGTTTGGATAAGAGATATTAGTTAAATTCTGAACTTATTTTACCAAATTTTTACTTGAAGTTCTACAAATAGGAGGCATCTGACTCTTCAAGTTTATGGACTATTCTTCATTTTATCTGCCTGTTAAAAAATTACACCTTATGTTCTTTCTCTAGAGAAAAATAATTTCCAAATTTCTATAGCACATAATGTTTATAATATTAAGCTGCTCAGGAGAAACAGAGATAATGTGTATGTATGTGTGTGTGTGTGTGTGTGTGTGTGTGTGTGTGTGTACAGAAAGAGAGTTATAAAGAAATATGCCTGGCAATATTTATCTTGCTTATGTTGCTTTAACAAATTTAAATTTTGTGTTCAAGTGCAGTGCCTCAATTTGTTTATCCTAGTTCTACGCATGTGGAACACATGCCCTATTTATACATTTATCTACAATTTTAAAATAGACTTCAGTGCTAGACACCAAAATATCAAATATTATGAGGAGTGAAAATAGCACTGTCCTTTTATGCATATATACATGCATATATTCAAGTTTCTATAAACATGGAGAAAACACAGAATATAGAAAAGTTTATATTTTATAATTTATTTTACAATCACCTAACACATTGCTATAATAACTTCTAGAGACATGAACAATATATAAAATTATTCCTCTCTGACACCTGTGTGAAATTGTATCTCTGTAAGAGGTAGGAATACAGAAAAAATTTAAGTATACTTGACTACTTTTAGCATACAGTTAGCCTTCTGAAGAGCCAGACGAGCACTGAATCTTGACATCGTCTACATTTCAGTTGTATTTTTCAAGGGAAGTTCTGCCAGATTATTCTTTTTATCAACTGATATTTGACAGAGTTGAGATTTGAAGTTGTATCTATTGCAACACTTTTAATGAGTGACCATAAATTGTTATGATATATCATTCCAGTGAAATAAAAACAAGAAATGACCTCATTAAATCATGAAGAGTTTTATGACATGTTATTAAGTGGATCCCAGGGCACTGAACTGAATAAAGTAGCCAAAGATGTCTACATCTTAATAGACCTAATAGTTGCCAAATATATTTATATCTTAGTATCCTTATATTTTTAATAAATAAACTATGCAAGACAATTCATTTGGGATACCTGTATAAATCAGAAGACCTGAGATGGCATAGATCTCAGAACTTTTTGGTGTGGTGTGATGCAACAGCCAGCTGAAAGAATTATACATGCTAAAACTGACTTTTTCCTATGAAATATATTTGATATATTAATGAGTTAGCAAAAAGGTAAAAATGTAAGAAGAATAAAGAGAAAATTTAAAGAGGTAATCTACAGGAAGTTAATGATATAGAGAAACAAAAACCAAGTCTTGTCAAATTTGAGAAAAATCAAGTATTATTCATAGTTCAAATATATTTTACTTCTTAAAGTCAAAATTATGTATTAAACTTCTCTTTCAAGCCCTGATTAATTTAAAATTATGTTGGAACTTCCTTTAATTCAAGAAGCCATCTCTTATATGATTATATGTCAGATCCTTGGAGAAATAGTGTTATAGAAACATAATAATTTGATTTTTGAGACAATACTTTATTTGAAATAATTAGTTTCTATCCTTAAGGTATATATCAACAAAAGATGGAACTTTGAGTAGATACAAATTTGAATCTATACACTTGACTTTGTTGTATTTGACTGAGCCCTCTTAGAATTCACCTTACATGAGGGCACACACATTAGAACTCTATCAGAAAATGATTCAACCATAGGAAGAGATATTACTTCAAAGCTTTCCAATATAATTAGTGAAGGGAAAAGACTTAAAATTGTCTAAATGGGACAGTTGCTGGTGCTGAAACTCCTTGTCAAAATGTGAATATATACCTTATTTATGTGGAGGCATTAATTATGGATGGCTTTTAAAAAGTAGATTAATAGACAATATTCATTGCTTGTATCTTAGAGCTTGAGAACTGCCATAATTAATGGGCCACCAGGCCTGGCCATATTTGCATTTCAGATGTGACAAGGTTACTGCACAATCTTAACAGTGGGGCAAATTTGACACTTGACATTAAATTATTCTCTCTTAAAAGATTTTACTCTTCTGGTTCTATCAACACAGAAACTCTTTCATATAGTAGATTCTAACAGGCCAGCTTTACTTGTTTTTGGTATATTAACCATCATATGTTTTCTAAGATACTGTAGAATATGCTTCCTTACCTATTATATGTTAAATTGGTCATTTCAGTCAAATCATAAACATTCCACTTTTGAGAAGAGATGATAGTGTTTCTAGAAATCTTTCAGTACTACCATAAGTTAATACAATTTTTATAAGGAGATTGTGGAAGGCAAAGAAGAGAATTATATATTTATTTGTCAATTTCATTTCAACATGTTTTCATACATGAAACAAGTATATATTAATGAGATATTATATAATACTTGATACATGTATACATTTTATAACATTTATGTTATAAACTTAATGCCTCAAACAGTAGTGAAAACTTTCAAAATCCTTTCTTCTAGCTTTTTCAAATATACAGTATTATTATCTTTCAATGATTATGCTGTGCAATAGTATTGCATTTTTTGCTGTTATCTATCTGTTTCTTTGCACCTATTGATTAGCATTTCTTTATCCCACCCTTAATGTTCCCAGCCTATGCTAACCACCGTTTTACTCTGCACATACATGGGATCAACTCCTTAAGAGCCCCACGTGAGTGAGATCAGGCTGTGTTTGTTTTCCTGTGCCTTACTTACCTCCCGTACCAATGACCTTGTGTACTGTCCCTGCTGTGAGAAACAATAGGATTTCATTGTTTTTTATGTAGCTGAATAGTGTGCTGCCACAACTATGTTCAGCATTCTCTTTATGTAGTCATCAGTTAATGGGCATTCTTGTGGCTATTCTGAATGATGGTGTAATATACAAAGGAATGCAGGTGGCTCTTTGACATTTTGTCTTCATTTCTTTTGGACAGAAGCTAGGAATGGGTTACTCAATCCTTCAGCAGCTTTACTTTTACTTTTTGAGGACACTCCACAGTGGTTTCTACAATGACTGCACTGATTTCCATTTCAAACTAACAGTGTTTAAGTGTGCTCTTTTTCCCTCACATCACTGCTTGTCTTTAGCCTTTTTAATAACAGACACTCTTACTTGTGTAAAGAGATATCTCATTGGGGTTGATTTTAATTTGTATCTTTCTGATGATTAGTGATGTTCAACTCCTTTTGAGAAATCTCTCTCCATGTCTGTCTGTCTGTCTGTCTGTCTGTCTGTCTGTCTGTCTGTCTCTGTCTCTGTCTCCTCTCTCCCTCTCTCTCTCTCTCTCTCATGGAGTTTTGTTTCAATTTCTATCTCTTTATTACTGAGTTTTGTTCAGTTTTCTTTCTTTCTTTCTTTCTTTCTTTCTTTCTTTCTTTCTTTCTTTCTTTCTTTCTTTCTTTTTTTTTGAGGTGGGGTTTCACTACGCAGTTCAGGCTGTACTTGAACTCACTCTGTAGCCCCGGCTGACCTCTAACTCTCTATGATTTTTTTTGCCTCAGCCTCTGGAGAGCTGCTATTACAGACTTGTGTCACCACACCTGGCCTATAATTGGGCTTTGGAGGAGATAGTTTTCAATGTATTCAAATCACATTTGGACTTTCTCAAAACTTTCTATGTGGCTTAGCATTAGGGTGAAGATAATTGTAAGTTTGCTGTTAGGAATTTTCAACATGAATTAACATCATTTTATCTAATATATTTCACCCAAATTTAAAAATAAGTTTAAATATGTGGATTATCAGATGAATTTTGTTTAAATAAACTGGCAGTTATAGTTTAGTTCCACTTTTCTCTATGTGTACAGACAGATATAGCTTAATGTATAAGGTTAATAGCTATGCCTCAAACACAATTTCAGTTCTTAGAATTCTAATACTCAGAAAATTAATGTTAGGACTGAGCCCATCATGCTTTCTAGTGGTGAGGCAGTATGAATATCAGCTTTGTTAGACATAATTTACTATGTGGAGTTATGCAAGCAACTGCAAGTTTTTATGTGTAAATATACATTGTTATTATGGTGGATATGCAATGTGTGTAGAATTGGCCTTGTGTTGTGAAAAAGACAGACACCTAAAATTTCTGTAGGCTCTCTGAATGGATATATCTAAGGAACATTTGACTTCCTTAAGTTTGTTTATTTATTTATGTATTTATTTATTTTGGTGAAACTGGGGATTGAACTCAGGCCCTTGCGCTTGCCAGAGAAGAGCTTATTTTACTGAGTCATCTCCCCGGCCCTTCCTTAAGTATGCGTGGAACAGACTTTTTGTAACATCATATGTTCTGCTAGAGTTTGATGTTGGAGTTGCAGTGAAACAAGAAAGTAAAAATATTTATCTACAACTACAGAAACTCTTGCACGGTTGTATTTTTATAGAATTTATTTTCTGTTTGTGAACCCTAATGCCCTCTGGTAAAAGTCTGAATTTTAGGAACAAAATAAACAGAACAAAATCTCAAATATTAATTTAACAATATCAACTTGTTTTGTAATATTTTCACCTATTTCAGTTCCGCCACAAAATTCCTTATTTAGCATGGAATCATTTAAAATCAAAGTGTTAAAAATTATCAGTTTTAACTTGAATTGAAATTATTTCAAATCTTCTTAAGAAATAATATATTCCTTTAGTCTCCTAAGAAAAGATGTTTCTTGGGGCCAGGGAGATAGCTCAGTAGAGTAAGTGCTTGCCTGCAAGCACGAGGGCCTGAGTTCAATCCCTGGTTCCAC
>NW_004524604.1:15947458-15951523 GCF_000260255.1 Octodon degus | reverse complement strand
AGCATTTGCCATACAGTATTAATTGCTCTGGTGATTACTAACAAATGACCGTCCAAATGTTCCCACCCTTCAGTCTCGAAATACAGCGCAGCAGTAGAATGCCCCTCCAAATGCCTTCTCTGTAGTTCAGGATTGGTTAGCATTGAATTTTCACTTCTTGATTTGAGTTATCCTACGTAACAGTGATTTTGACAAGCTTTTCATGCATTTGTTCCTCCCCCAGAGATACTGCAGAGACAAATAGTTCAGTCTTTGGTACTAAACACAGAGAGTTTCACTTTGAATCCTGGTACTGCTAATGAACAGCTTTGTGACACAAGGTAAGACATTCCATTTCTTTAAGAACAGAATGGAGAGAATGACTGATCTCAATCCAGGGCAGAGATGCCTGCCAAATCTTTTAATCCTTGCTCTTCCACTTTCATGTCTATTGTCTGCCAGGAGTGCCAACCAGTACTATAGTGACAGAATAGCAACAGATATTTGTCACCACAATCACAAAGGCAGTAGTTTTGTGATACCAGCAGCTTCCCCAGACCTCTCTGTGAGTTCTTCCTTCATGACTATATGTTAAATTTTTCTAAAAGAGAAAGAGGAAAGCCTCCCTTGACATCTGGCTTGATGCTCACAGCAAAGCCTGTCACGTTTTGTTGAACATGAATAATTTCACAGATCATCAATATCATAGCAATCCACCATGTGACCTTGGTGGATTAAAACAAAAAACAGAGTCACTGTGTAATGACATCTGAAAAATAAAACATAAATGTTATCCTAACCACAAAGATGATACTCTTTCTACCTCAGCCAACATGAGTTATCAATGCCTTTTTATCCATTTATAGTTTAGTACTAGAATAGTAGTCACTCCATTTGGGTAAGATTGATTAAGTTATGTTATTGACTTATTCTTATCTCCAAAATAAAACCCTGTTTTCATAAATCTTTCCCCAGTTTGCCTAACATTATCTTAACAATAATGTCTTTCTGGTAACCTCTTGTTCACACATTCCCATGGTCTGTTTTAATGCAATGTAGTCTTAGTTACTCTTTCCTTGTTTTGGGGACAAAACACTCAACATCTTGAATTAAGGAAGGAAAGTTTATTTAGCTCACAGTTAGTGGAGGTTTCAGTCCATACTTGGCTGGATACAAGGCAGAGTGACGTATAGCAGAGGACAGCACTGCATAGCAGCAGAAAACAGCAAAGAGCAAAAGGGGGAGCAGTGGCTGTTGCAACTAATCAGACTATTTCTCCTACTTATATTGTATGCAGTCTATTCACCCCAGGAGAGATGTAGCACTCACACCCATAATCCCAGCAGCACTCACATCTACAATGCCAGCACTGCATTATGAATTAATGCAGCCATCCTAATGATTGCATGAGGCTTTGGGGGGACAACTAGACACAAGTCATAACAAATGCATATAATAAAAATAACTTATTCCCTACAAAAATATTTCTAGTGATTGTTGGCTGAAGGTATCAATAGTGTAAATTTACACCAGTACTTCAGTGAGCTGAATAGTGATTCAGATTTATGCAGTTCTTAGAAGGTCCACTACAGACTTTAATTTTCTCAGCTTTTTCCACTTTCATATAAGGTACATTTTCTATAGTCTTAGCTTTGATGACTGAAACCAAATGTAGTCTTGATATGGCACATTTGCAGTAATATTTTTCTTGATTCTGCCACATGTTCTGTTCATGCTTTTCTATCATCTTAAAATGCTTACCTTTATATTGATATGTTATTGAAATATTTGGACACAACTGGAAATGTGCTTTAGAATGTAGTATATTTTAAATAAGACAGTTGTCCATGTGGCAACCATTTCTTAAAATTAAACTTATTGGTTCTACACACACACACACACACACACACACACACACTGGAATTAATATATACCTTATGGAATTTATGGTTGTGCATGATATATCTTGATTCCCCCTTTTTTCCCAATGTCTTCCCCTCTCTTCAATCCCTCTTCTCTTATTTTAAAAACTTTGTTTCCATTTTATATTTCTTTTATAATTTTATCTTTTCCCTTCTTTCCTTTCAAACTTCCCCCACCTTACTCTTTTCTTTTGAATAATTTCTTCTTATTTCACCATATTTATTGTACATTTGGTTCCTATTTATTCTTTCAGTTTCTCTCACCAGGGTGACAATATGACACTTACACCTGTATTATTTATTTGACTTAAGAGCATGTCTCAAGGTGCATCCATTTACCTAGAAATGTCTCAATTTTAGCTTTCTGGCAGAAAAAAGCATAGTTCTATTGAAAGTTATAGTTATTTCCAAGATTTAGCTATTGCAAACTGTGCTGCTATAAACATCAATGTGCATATGTTGCTGTGGTATGATGTTTTTAATTCTTCCAGAAAGATACTCAGAACAGGAATAGCTGGGTCAAATATGACCTCTAATCCTAGTTTTTTGAACTATTTCCACACTTATTTTCAAGTGGTTGAACAAGGCTACACTCCCACAAACCCTTGTCCAGATGATTCCTTTTTCCCCACAGCAATTCTAGCAGTTCTTATTGGTTGATTTCTTTCTGGGTGAGATAGGATCTCAGTGTTGTTTTAATTTGTCCCTCTCAACTGACCAATGATGTTGAACATGTTTCACGTATTTAGTTAATGTTTGTATTTCTTCATTTGAGAAGTATGTATGAGTCTCAGATGCCCATTTGGGGGTTGGTTCTTTAAATCGAGGATATTTGACTTTTTCGATTCTTTTTAGGTTGCAGCTATTAGTCCTTCGAGACTGAACTGGCTAAAATATTTTCCCATTCTTTGGGTTGTCTTTTCACTCTGTTGATATTTTTGGTGTTTTCATGAGAAAGCTTGTTAATAAGATGAGATCCCATCTCCTGATTCTTCCATTGATGTTAGCATATCTGCATTTCTCAAGTTGCATTATTAATATGGCATCATATGAATTCTCTTACGATGTATTGTACACTAACTTATGTCTATGCTTTGCTATACATGGCTGTCTAAACTTAAGATCATGTGATAAAAACTGTTGACTTCATCCTATTTCTCTAATGAGGTAATCAAAGGTGTTAATGTATAGGATGGCCTAGCGTAGGAGCACACGGGAAGCTTTAGATTTTGAAAGGCTTCTGCTCATACTCCTGTTCTGTCACATGCTGACAGCACATGACCACAGACCATTTACTTGAGTTTTGGAAATTTCATGTTTCTAAATGGTGATGGTACACGAGCCGTAATACTTTTTCGCATGAAAGTAGTCTTACAATGGCTAATACCTATCTGTCACATAGTATCATAATGATGACTATATTAACCAATCTAGACAGAACTCATTCACTTATGCATATGATTATTTCCCAAACATATAGAATGAGTACTGTATGGGCCTAAGTGGAAGTGGGAAATAGAAATCTGAAGAGAGGAACTGAACCTTCTACAGAGGTCCCACTCTCAAGAGAAAAGACTGATTAAAAGCAATCTTATTTGTTTGTTTGCTTGCTTGCTTGTGAGACAAGGTCTTGCTATGTAACTCAGCCTGGTCTTGAATTCACTAGCATATCACTCTGCATGTAAGAACTAGCCTGACGATAAGCCCTAGCATGGTTTTCGAGGATGATCCTAATGTAAGCCTTACCTCACACAGAAGCCTCTTTGAAGATCATTAGCCAAGATGTAAATTCTCCAGTGCCCATTTAGAACAAGGGTTGAAACACAAGAGAAATTTAATGAATTATAAAATAATGATAAATAATTAAATAGAAATAATATGGTAGACAATAATAATTAAAATAAAAACAAGATAAATTATAATTAATTATTTATAAATACACAAGCAGGTGTCTTTGCACAAGTTCAAACACCTATGTAGACACATGAACTGGAGACTGATTGCCGCATGCCCAGTCAGAGTGCAGACTGAATGCACAAATGACACACACCCGATAATGAATGGGCATGCTTGTGCTTCATATGAATCTTTATAGTTCCATGCATCATGTGTTGTTATGGATGTATTTAATGCATTCATGGAATAAAGAAACTTTTTTTAATTT
>NW_004524604.1:15939104-15946543 GCF_000260255.1 Octodon degus | reverse complement strand
CAATAATAACACTTCACAGATTATATTGAAAATAGGTTTGCATTTCATTAAGGCTTATTGAGAAGAGCTTATACAATTTCAAACATGGAGATAGAAAAATATTAATTCTTTAATATTTAACTAAGATTAACTCATCTTACAATAGCTACACATGGCAAAGGATTTGGAAGATGAACAACGGGACCTGAAACAGAAGTCCGGATCAGATCAGATCTTGATAGTCTAACCAAATTGAGGAGAGCAGGGAGTATTTTATATCATAATTTCATTTTATAACTCAAGAATATATTTCACTTCCTAGAGTGTTTCAATTTATGAGAAGAATTTCACATAGCTCACTCTATACTGAGTATATGATGCTGTTTTTCTGCTTTTTCCAGTGATTCAAAGAAATTTTTCTGCTTGAATTACATAGGAGTAAGAGGATGGAGCATAATTCACTTGCCTGATTTTGCTACAGTTCTGGTGACCATGACATACAAAACACTAAGTGTTTTGTTTTAAATAACTATGTGCATTTTAAAATGAAACATCCAGGAGACCACTAATTCTTCTTTTGAACTAAAGTAAAATTATGAATATCGCAAGGAAATACATTGCTGCTTTGTCTGTATATGATGATACTGAGTCACATATTATTGCTTCTGAGGTTCTTTCTAAGAATTTTATTTGCTTTAAAGAAACCATATCATTGAGTAAATTTTACACATTACGTATTTTGCAATTTTATTAAAATTCATGCGGGTACTTAATCTTATATAACTTTCTCTCCAGTAAAATTAATTTCTTGAAATAAAGTTAAACCAAAATATTTCTCTGTTAAAGAGACAAATTTATATGCTTTTCATATGTTCCATTCCATGATTTTTAAATGAGAAATTTTGAGTTAAGTATGATTCCATATAATTTTTTTCCTGTCCAACAGAAGTGGATTAGGGAGATATTTAAAGGAGAATTTAAATTTCTGTTATTTAGTCATTTTATCTTTTAATCTAGATTTCTCCGAATGACATAAATTAAAAAAATAATTTCAATAGCTACAGAAAGAACTTAGACTATGTGAACTGAATTAAATTTAAAAGAACATATTTTATAATGGAAAACTTTAAGCTCATAAATATGTGTGGTATTCTTAATGCCTTAAGAATTTATTGGTCAGGTACAGGTAATGAAACAACTCTCCAAGTTTTATTGTCCTCATTTTTTCAATTTTCACATTTTAACAATTTGATTAATGAATTTTTTTTGCCTGATGCTCACATTTTTCATGAAAATTCCTGACCCAGAATAAAATGTTTGTTAAGTATAGGATATTTTAGGATTGTTTAGATGTGAACTTTTGAAAGACATAAAATTAACAGTTCTGCATATATCTCTTTGCATCTGTACCCAGTGGTATTTCCTAAGCAAATCACTCTTCTTTAAGTGAGATAGAGGTGAATAAATGATTCTTTAGATGTGAGTAATAGAATTCTGAGTAGTTTAAGTGTTACAGAGCTTTTTATACTACTTCAATTATTTAAAATATGTAACTTTTTAATTTATCTTTCTACCTACTCATGTGGGATTCATATTAAAATATCTAAGGGCAGAGTTTTAGCATGTATTACATAGGCAGACACAGCAGTATTTTAGATGCCAAGTCTTGCCAAAAAAATACCATATTAAAAGTAATGACTTTTTCAATGCTCGACTGATGTTGCTCAGACTAATACTGTCTTTCCAAATAATTCTGTCTCATATAAATATTTTTCTAAAAGATGCATTTGAAACATTGAGAGGATATTGCAAAACATCATCTCTTAATAGTTAATTACATTTATATTGCACTTCCAAACACTTGGGAAATTATTGCGGGCACATTCAGTGATTCATAAAAATGATTTTTGTTAAAGTTAACTGAACAGGATCTAGTTCTTCTTTAATAGTCATATTTAATCGTATTTAATGTATAAATTTTATTACTCCATCTGTAAATCACAGGGTGTTAGAATAAAAATTATAAGAGCTATAGATACTACTACACTCGTTTATGAGAAATTAAACTGCGGATAATTAACATTTCACATCCTTTCTTTAAACTAAAGGTGTTTTTAGGTATGTTGTAGCTACATTTGAAGAAGTAGCTTCCAGGGGAGTCTTCCAAATCATATTTTTCTAGATTACTTGCAACTAAGAAAGTTATTCCTCAAATTTCCACACTCTTTGGACAAAAGCTTTAAAAAAGAATGGCTCATTGGGATAGGACATGGAGGTTTAATAATTCTCTACTATCTTTTGTAGATAGTTTTCTGACATGCCTCACAGCTTGGAGAATAAATGTCCTTTTGCAGAGACATAGGATCATCTTGTTCTATATCTTGAGGTTGTATTTTTTCCTGTGAAATCAGTGAGGATAAATCAGTGTGCAACTGTACATCTTGATTGTAAGAGGGTCACATATGAATGAATTGATGACTTTAGATGCATTTCATGTATGCCATTTATAAGAGTGATTTCATGCAAATTAAGCATGTTAAATTGCTATGTAGTAGCCACATAAATATTTTTTTTTGTGGAAGAAGGGATTGAACTCAGGCCCTTGCACTTGCCAGGGAAGTGCTTATTCCACTGAGCCATCTCCCCGCCCCTACATAAATAATTTCATGAACACCAGTTTATGAAATTGCCTGGAGTGAATGCATGTTTAACACTATTATAGAAAAAAAAATGTATTCCACTTATCTCTTCAAGCTTGTTTTAGATTTATCTGAAGCATTACCTAAGTGTTTGGAATAAGAATTCTTTCTAAGAAAGAGTAGACAAAAATGCAAACACATGAAAGCTTCCCTAGGTTAGAGACCAAGACAGCTTTTTAATTAAAGTTGTCCTCTAGTTCTATAGAACATATTTTACTTACCCCTGGGGAAAAGTCATTGCAAATGTGAAGCAAGAAGGCAAAGAAAAACAAATCCTATTTTATTACACTTTCTTTGGGGGCAATCATAAAGATTGTGGTGTTAAAGTTAGTAAATTTTAAAAGATGCTCTTTATGGAGGTTGGCAGACAAATTTAGAAGTGTTTTAGGTGATAATCAGGACAAGAAAAAAATGATCAGTTATCAAGAAATTAATTATCAGTGAAATTATCATGCAAGAGATTTTGCTTCTAAATATAAGTGAGTCACCGTGATAAGTTTAATCAAGGAAAGAATGGGTTTGCAAATCCCAACACTGAGGTTGTAGAGTAGATCCAGAAAAACAAATAAATAGACAAGAAAAAACAAACATGGTGACTGATACTAGTGCCTGTGTTGTATGCACAGTGGTATGACTCAGGAAACAACGACATGAATATGCAGAGTATTACAATCAAATAGGAAGTTAGCCTGTATTTTAACTTCTAAACTTTATACAAAGACGAAATAGAGTTTTTGAGTTGTGAATTTATAATGGCTAATGTCTGGTAAGTAGTGTCTGACTAAAAAGCTAATCATCATCAGAGACTCTTTAAAGTCAAGGAGTCTTCAAGTTCTCACTCTGGTTCCTTTTCACTTAATAATGTCACATCTTTAACACACAACTGTAGGGTTTTAGAAGTACTGTAGTTTAGCATGTTAGATTATAACATTCTGAATCAGATAAATATGGGTTTCATGTAAGACTTTTCTTGCAAACTATATGTTAATGTGAAAATTAAAAAGTTCTATATGTTTGTTTCCTCATCTATACTATACATGCAATATTAGTGTCAACCTATAAATGTTGTCTTCAATATGACATATGTTTATGTAAACAGAGAGTTTAAAGAGTATACTCACCAAATGGTATTCGGTTTGTTTATGGCATACTAGCCTTCAATTTCAAAGTATATTTCTCCATATACTAACAGTTACATTTTTGCAATTGCAAAGAATTATTGGAAATAAGAGGCATAGACATTTAACATATTAAGAGATAAAATCTTTAGCTGTAGTACTAATTAATTTCATTTATGAATCTTTACAAATCACTTTTATGAATTTTGGACTCAAAATTTTCCAGGCTTAAATCTTTATGTTAGCATCATATCAAATGCTTTAATTCAACCTTTAGTAGTCAATGGATAGATACACTAGACAGCCAAAGACCTAAAAATGTGGGTTGATGGAGCAATAAAATGAATGATTCTTCTACATAGTCATATTTCCATCAGAAAAATGACTGTGTCTAATTATGAAAACTCTATAATAAAAATTAAATCATCCTATTACTGATTGATAAAATATTTTTCATTTGAGTCTAAGAAGAAAAATTTTAGCTTACTTACTAAATTGAGTTTTAAAAATTCTTATGTGCTAATTGTGTCCTACCAAAAGTTCCTGAGACCTAGTTCCTGTGTGGGCATAGTTGGAGATGTCACCCTTGCAAGGAGTTAAGTCATGAGGGTAGAATCCTCATGAGACTAATGTCTTAATTAAGGAACAGGGGAGAATTCCTTACCCCTTTCTCCACATGGAGACATGAGAAAAACTGCTGTTTTTGAGCCAAAAGTGGACCATCACCAGACACCCAACATGCCGACACTTGTATCTTAGACTTCCTAACCCAAAAAACATGAGACATTCCAGTTGTTTATAAACCAGTAAGCACATGGTATTTTGTTACATAAACACAAATAAACTGAGATTAATGGTTAGTTAAAAGCATATTTTGAATAAGTGAGATAAAAATTACTGTTTATGAAGCACATAAGTGAGTAGTGAGATGAAAGTTATACATACTGCAACTCTGGGCAACCAAAGTCTAGTACCTTGTGTAAAACATCCGATATCATGTTTTCCTATATCAAAGTGATAAAGTCGGTTAATAACTGAAAGTCAAGGATGTATATTTGATTTTATGAACACCATGAAGTTGAATTCTTCACAGTGGTATGCTAAATATTGATGCATTTTATGAAATACAACTCTGTCATGATGTACTTGTGACACCTGAGTTTTATTTATACCAATACATACTATACACTAGAAAAATTAAGAATGGCTTTATTAAGTGCATACTCTACTGAAAACATCAATTTCCCAGTCTTAGTAAGCTAGATTTAATTGAGACTGTATTTCAAAATAATTTAAGTCTTGTCTAAGTCCTCAAATGGTTAAATACCTTGATCAAGGAAAATGAGGCAAATAAACATTAAATTCCACATTGTTCTTTTCAGTAGTCAACTTAAAGGAAAAACTGAGTAATGCAGCTCATATCTATTTTGAGGCAGTAGAGCTTATCAGAAAAAAAAAATAAAAGGGACTAAAACAAAAACAAAGCCTACTTCAATCTTTAAGGGAAATTTACTAGAGAGCTGTATGTTCAAGGCATGCTCGATAGCATTATGGATGATAGCCATAACATTTTACGACTTTTTTTTAAAGTCACCTACTTATAAAGCTCAAAGCAAAATGTTAAAGCCTAATTTACTGGTAGTGTTTCTATGAAAAACAGTTCAGCTATATTGTTGCTGGCTGTCTGCCTTCTTAGCAAAGTAGAATTTTAGAGAATGTATAGCAATAAATGGTTATAAAGTCCCTTGAGGCAGGCCTTTCAAATATCAATTGTGAAGCTTTGACAACAGACATTTGAGACAAAATTTCAAGTTCAGACTCCAGACAAGTAAGTGAAAGGTGTTCTGAGTTTTGATTGAAAGGAATCCTCATGTTTTAGAGACCTGGAATATAGGTTGTAACGTTCATATTTTGAAATGAAATCAAGCAAGATGACTAAATCCAACATGTGTATATCTCTTTATATAGTAATTAGTCTTTGGAATTAAGTGGTATAGTCCCAAAATAAATGACATGATAATTCTTATTTTACACATTTAAAATTTAAACTTGCCTTGAAGAGAGTTTTTATCATTTCTCCTCAATTTACAGTGCTTTCCTTACTTATTAATGTATTTTTATGACTAAAATATTCACACTTAGCAAACAATGCAATTTTATGTATTATATAAATAAACTTCAGAAATCAAATGCTCCTTAGTAAAAAAATTATTTTGACTTACCTAAATTTGGAATCTTCTCGTTACATAAAATATCTGTTTTGTTGCATAAGAACATAATTCATTGTTTTGAATTTCTAGTTTTTAAACTTATATCAAACTTATTTTTGCATTTTATTTTTTGTCTTCTAAATTTTAAGCATTAAACAAACTATGGTGTGTTGTTTTCAAGGCTACCTAATTATAATTCTCTCTGTTGCACTCTCTTGTATTTTGTAAGTGCTTATACTGATCAGTTAGGCTGAAAGCTTTTTTAGCAAACCTAGTGAGAATTTAATGCCAACTGATAAATGAAAACTTTAGAGGCAAACACTCTTCTAGTGCAAACCCAAGAACACTGCTAATTAGAGTTAGGCATTCTGACTTTATGAACACAGCAGATTACAGTATTAAAGTCTTGACATTCATTTTTCTCAAATGACTGATTGGAATCATTATAATGAATTTAAATCAGTTAATATTTGAAGGTACCCCAAAAATGTTTGAGATTTTCATAGTGTTATGATTAACACACTGTGTCAACTTGAAGAGTCTAGGAGCTTAACTAAGTAACTCAACAGTTTTACATCCTTGGGTGAAAAGGACGTGCCCTTATCACTACTAGGATGTTGTTCATTGTATCATCTTGAGAAGTTTAAAAGTTCAGCTAAGTTATTCAGCAGGGAGCAGGGTCCTTACTTTGTAAACATCTGAAGTCTATAGAAGAGAAGGACAGCAGAGATGATGTGGGTATGGGTGAAGAGCTGATACACAGTATAAGGGAGTAAAAGAGGCTCCATCCCTTTTTGCTGTTGTTGCTTTGTTGTCTCCTGCTGCTTTGAACTATTGCCCCTCTACCATGTGCCAGTCTGCCTCAGAGCCAGCTGAGAATGGATCAAACCTCCACAAACTGTAATCTAAATGAACTTTTCCTTCCTTAATTTGTGGTGTTGCATATTTTGTCTCAGCAATAGGAGAAAAGTAAGAACATATGCACAATGCAATATTATCTTTGGAAATGTAGGGGATGCAAAACTTCACTTTCTGTACTTAGTCAACTGTGCTCTATGTCAGTTTCTTTCTAGATACACAGAATTAATAAGTCAAAGACAAAAAGAAGGGCTGGGGAGATGGCTCAGTAGAATAAGTGCTTGCCTAGCAAGCGCAAGGGCCTGAGTTCAGTCCCCAGTTCAAAAAAAAAAAAAAAAGACAAAAAGAGAAGTTAGTGAACCTAACAGATGGACATATGATTTAGACAAAATATGAAAAGAGGGCTGGGGAGATAGCTCAGTGGCATAAGGACCTGCCTGGCAAATGCAACATCCTGAGTTCAATCCCTAGGAAAAGAAAAAGAAGAAGAAGAAGAAGAAGAAGAAGAAGAAGAAGAAGAAGAAGAAGAAGAAGAAGAAGAAGAAGAAGAAGAAGAAGAAGAAGAAGAAGAAGAA
>NW_004524604.1:15938329-15939004 GCF_000260255.1 Octodon degus | reverse complement strand
GCAACTAAGAAAGAGAACTACAGGCTTATCTCCCTCATGAACATAGATGCCAAAATCCTCAATAAAATACTAGCAAATGGAATACAACAAATAATCAAGAAGATCATACACCATGACCAGGTAGGATTCATCCCAGGGATGCAATGATAGTTCAATATCCGAAAATCTACCAATGTGATACACTATATAGATAGAGCGAAAACTAAATACCAAATGATCATCTCCATTGATGCAGAAAATGCTTATGACAAAGTCCAACACTCGTTCATGTTCAACGTCCTACAGGAAATTGAAATAGATGGCCTCTACTTCAATCTCGTAAAAGCCATTTATGACAACCCAACAGCTAACATAATCCTAAATGGGGAAAAACTGAAATCTTTTGCTCTTAGATCTGGTAGAAGACAAGGATGTCCTATATCACCACTCCTATTCAATATAGTTCTGGACTCATTAGCTGCAGCCTTTAGACAAGAGAAAGAAATAAAAGGAATAAGAATATGCAAAGAAGAAATTAAATTATCTTTATTTGCAGATGACATGATACTTGACTTAGAAGACCCAAAAAACTCCACCAAGGAATTACTAGAATTAATACAGAAATTCAGTAGCATAGCAGGTTATAAAGTCAATACCCAAAAGTCAATAGCATTCCTCTACACAGACAACAAACAC
>NW_004524604.1:15936222-15937997 GCF_000260255.1 Octodon degus | reverse complement strand
GCATCAAAATAGACCTGAGGATCAATGGAATACATTAGAAGACACTAAAGCCCCTAACAACACACTCAGTTACCTTATCTTTGACAAAGGGGCAAAACATACTCATTGGAAGAAAGAAAGTCTCTCTAACAAATGGTGCTGGAAAAACTGGCTCTCTACATGCCGAACTCAAACTTGATCCAGGTCTATCACCATGCACTAAACTAAAGTCAAAATGGATTAAAGATCTAAGCATTAAAGAAGAGACACTAAATATCCTGGAAGAGAATGTAGGAGGAACACTTGAAGACATAGGGGTAGGTAAAGAGTTCATGGACAGAAATCAAATCGCATGGGTAAGAGTTGAAAGAATTAACCACTGGGACCTGCTCTTGTTGAGAAGTTTTTTCACATCAAAAGAAATTACGAACAAAGTGAATAGGCAACCAACAAATTTGGAAAAAATCATGACAAATAAGTATTCAGACAAATGTCTGCTCTCTAGAATTTATAAGGCACTAAAAAGCACTAGGGCCCCAAAATTTAAAGACCCAATCCAGAAATGGGCATCAGAGATGAACACACACTTTTCAGAGGAAGAAATTAAAGAAGCAAATAAATATATGAAAAAATGCTCCACATCACTAACCATTTGTGAAATGCAAATTAAAATCACATTGAGATATCATCTCACCCCAGAAAAAATGGCTATCATAAAGAAATCACCCAGCAACAAATGTTGGAGAGGCTGTGTGGAAAAAGGAACCCTTCTCCATTGCTGGTGGGAATGTAGACTGGTGCAACCATTATGAAAGTCAGTATGGAGACTCCTTATGAAGTTGGTCTGGAAATCCCCTTTAAATCACTTATTCCTCTACTGGGAATTTTCCCAGAGGATCTGAAATCATCATATCATAGTGATATCTGTGTGCCTATGTTTATAGCAGCACAATTTGTGATAGCCAAATCTTGGAAACAACCAAGATGCCTATCACTTGAGGAATGGTTGAAAAAGATGTGGTATTTTTACAGAATGGAGTATTATTCAGCTATTAAGAATGATAAACTGCAAGTCTTTATATTGAAGTGGATGCCACTGGAACATATACTCATAAGTGAAATAAACCGGACACATGTGTAAATATCATATAGTCTCCCTAGTATAAGAACTCAAAAGAAGGTTATAACACAAGTAAAAGGAAAGCAGGATCTCAAGGACTAACTAATCAAGAGAGGGAAAGGAGAAGAGCTAGGAAACATGGCAATGTCAAGCCATGCAGTTATATGTAAAAGATGAGCAAGCCAATGATCCTGAGAATCTTCAGAAGATTTTTTAATCTAGCAGTTAATTGGAAAAATTCTTACCCTGACTAACTATTTATACTGATAACTGTGAACTAAGCTACTGCACTGCAGATAGTAATTTTCAATAGTAGTTTCATGTTTGGAGTGCCTGTCATTCTGGTATTCTGAATAGGGGTTGCTTGTCATGACATGCCAGTCACTGCTATGATGTCTCTCGGGTAGGTGGATGTTCAAGAAGAAGGGGGTGGTGAAGGGAAGCAAGAGACAGGAAAAGGAATATTGTAGGACTGTCCTGTTTCAAGGTTGTGTATGGTGAGATTTTTGGACTTATGTGCAAACATGAGAAGTATAGATTTCTTTATCCTATTTTTCAAATATAATCTAATTTTTAAATTTTTTTAATCATATTATGTAGGGACTTAAAGTTCAACATATCAATACTTGATGAAAAATACCTGTTCCTTATTATGCCTAAGATGTTTGAAATGCAG
>NW_004524604.1:15929706-15936122 GCF_000260255.1 Octodon degus | reverse complement strand
GAAGAAGAAGAAGAAGAAGAAGAAGAAGAAGAAGAAGAAGAAGAAGAAGAAGAAGAAGAAGAAGAAGAAGAAGAAGAAGAAGAAGAAGAAGAAGAGGAGGAGGAGGAGGAGGAAGGAGAAGATAAATATGAGTATCAGCAGTATCAATTACTGCAACAGCAACATCTTGTTAAGAGGAAAAATCTTTTCAAAGTTAAAAAAATCAATGCAATTGATCTTCTGAGACTTGTCTCATTGAAGATGTCCTTTTCTTATTGTTAAGTTTGGTGAACGGTGAATAATCAACAAACACTCTGGATGAAATGAAGACAATATGCCCAAAGTGATTATTTTCACTCCTGGATTGCATTGCCCATAATATTTACAGTTACTACAAGCCATTTAGAACAGAGCCTTCAGATGGCCAATTTACACCAGAACAAATCGACCAATCATAATTTGAGGCGTTTTCATCTTCTATAGCAATAGCTCTCCATAAACCACGATAAAAATTCAAACTGTCTGATGAAGAGACTACTTGTTTTCTCTTAAAATATATCTCTAAAGAATTCTATAATTCTTCTAAAGGGAAATCTTGGCCTCTTCCCTGGCATAGTGATAAAAGCTGATTAGTAACGTGGTTTCTGCTGGGTCTGCCCCCACGCGGAGGTCCGCCGGCTCATCAGGACAGGGTCAGCACAGCGAGGCGTGCAGTTGCAAGACCAGGGACCAGCTGCTCTGGACTGATTTCCGTCTTTCCTCTGCTAGCTAACCGCCTACTTTCTCCTTTGTTTTTCCCCGGGAGCCAAGCCTTCCCCAGTCAGCTCCTGTTAGGACACCCTACCCCTCATACCAGGTTCATCGAAAACCCAGCCTGAAAAAAGCTTTGTCTGCCTGCCTCCTCCCCAAAGGACCTTGCTTCTCTTCAGTGCTGAGCAATAAAGGATTCCTTTACGTTTCTTCTACTTCTTTTTTGTGCTTGCATTTTGTTACTGCGTTTTTCTTTTTTTAAAAAAAATGTATTTAGTACAGGGTCTCACTACGTAGATAGACTTGTAATGATCCTGTTTACAGCCTCCCAAGAGCTGGGATTACAGGCGCTTGCCACCAAGTCTAGTCTCAATCGCTGTCTCAGCGCACCCTAGGGAAGGGGCTGGCCTGGCAAACCTGGGGATTGAGCCCCCCGGTCCCTGCCTCTGCCTCAGCAGGCGCCTTAGTCCACTGAGCTATCAGGCCGGCCCTGCATTTTTCGTAGCAGTGTGTAGACATCGATATCTCAGTCTCCAGAAGCCACTGCTGGGAGCACAAGGATTGCAAATTCACCTTGGTCCTTAACATCGAGCACCGTCCGTGACATATTGTACAATTATGCATCAACCAAATGCAAACCAATTACATTTGAATTCCAGTATGAGAAAGTTGACTTCAACAGCATTCAAAGTTCGATGGATTTTTGTGGAACTTTCTTGTGACCAAGGAGCTGGGAAAAAAAAGTTAACAGTTCCCATTCCTCCACTCAAACTCCTCAACTACTGTGCTTACTTCATTTGTGTCTACGTTTCTCCTCTCTTATTCTACCTTTCACATTTTTAAAAGCATCTACAGTGTTTAAATGACTGCTATTTTCTTGCACTTCCTTTTGCATAGACCTTTTCTTCTTTGGTCGGTAGCCTTTCCACAGTATTTTTGTCGCCTGTGGCCCCCTTCCAATCTCCTCAGGTTTCCACACTTGTAGGCAAAGCACCAGTACTTGAATGCTTGAAGGACTCAGCAACAGCAGTGAAAAGCTCCTCCTTTCTAGGCAACTGGAGAAAGCAGTGCAGTGCAAATGCTTAAGATGGTGTCCTGATTTTAAAAATGTATTCATCGTGTCATAAGCAAATGACTTGCAGGTTAGCAATATCTGCTTGTTTCTTTGGAAAACAATAAGCAGGAACTTCATAAACACAGCACCCCTGGATTTCTGTGCAGGCACAGGAACAGGTAGAGGGAGGTAGCTGTGAACATAACATGCTATATAGTAGTTACATGATTTGAATCAAGCGGAGATTCAAACATCTACCTGAGTCTGTAAATTTGGGGGATATCTTATTCTCTAAAACCAGTATAAAGATACCAAAATTGAATCAGTGAATGGTATTGCAACCTTAAGAATTAAGTAAGTACATCTCTCCAGGCTGAACACTAATATTCTTGGCCCCTTGTCTTTAGCTACAATGGCTCCTCAGTTCCTCCCTCCATGGCCAGTGCTCCAACAGCACTGCAGAACCTCCATACTCTTGCCTCCTCTCTGACTTCATCTCTGTACTTCTTCTGTAGCCCTTTTATCTCTCTCTCTCTCTCTCTCTCTCTCTCTCTCTCTCTCTCTCTCTCTCTTTCTCTCTCTCTGTCTGTCTTGTCTGTCTGCCTATGTGTCTGTCTGTCTCTCTCTAATTATTCCTCCCTGACATTTTTTTTCATGTTTTAACATCTTCTATCCTATAAAACGTTGTCCTTATCTCCACACTTCCTATAAACTCTTGTCCAATTTTTTTAGTTCTCACAAATATCAAAATTGACTTGAAATACTTGACAATATCAGCTAATTCTGGCGAATTTCTTCTATCACTGAGATTCTTTTTCTAAATCTCATTGTATTCTCCTATTTCATGTATCATTGTAGTGTCATGTACACTATCAACTATTTAGTGCAAAAATTTAAAACAGTATTATTGTGCAAAATAATTCCCACAATGATGTATCAAACAACCACCTTGAAACGTTCTTGTGGTTGTCCAAATGTTATCTATATTTGATGAAACAGGTTTTCCCCTGGGATTTGTCCCATCATAATCTTCCTTATTTTAATAAAGAGCACAATCATCCTTTCAGAAATAGCTTCTTAACTCATCTCCCAGCTCGAACCTTTGATCTTTCTGCAACACAATTTCCATAAGGCACATAAGGTGATTTTTAAATATGTAAATCAGATCATGTCACTCCTCTGCTAGAAAGATCCCAAAGAACTCATTGTAAAATTAAAGGAATTACCGTGGTCTAGGAGGCTACGTAACCTGTCCCTATCCATTTCTTCTTTGACCCTCAAGCTTCTGCCTATCATTCCCAGAACACGTTTGTAAGTGGGACTCACTTCAGATTTCAATTTTTTCCATGTGGCTTATGTAGAGAAGCAAAATTTGGGTCTTTAAGAAAACTTTCCCTTCCCTTTTTAGTAGTACAACATTTTTGAGAAAGAAATGTCATTCAGAGTGCATGATATAGGTATGATACTGATACAGGGAGAAAAACTGATCCTGGGTGGGTAACCTCCAAACCATATAGGGAACCTCCAAATGACACAGGAAAAAACGATCTCTGGACCTGACCTGCACGAGTTTGTGTTCTTTAAAACCAAAGAATGAATTTTAGGAACAAACGGAGCTTATAAACTGAATATATTTATTGAGCGAAAGAAAGCTCCTGTCCAAGAGAGGGACAGGAGAGGGGCCCGAGAGGGTAGTTCCCTGGGAGGCTGTCTCTTCCAGGGACTTTTATAGTGTAAAATCATGCGGGGCTAAGGTAGAGAGAATGGGAACTCGCTTAGGTGGGCAGGAGGTGGGACAAATCTATGGTCAACCAATGGGATTGCAAGCACCATTGCTCAGGTAAAATTGATTAAATCCAGTATCAAATGGGAAAGCGAGTCACGTAGCAAAGTGGGCAAGAATATGGGACAGGGCCTTTTCCTGTTGGGGATTGCAATGCGGACAGAGTCTCTTTCTGTTGGGGGTTGGGCTAGTGACTCACTTGGGTCTTTCCAGGTGATTGATACCTATTTAAAATATCAATCCCAGGTGCTACTCTTTTAGCATTTGTTTGGCCTTTAGGTCTGGCTCACAGCAGGAGCATCCGTCCCTCCCACAGTTGTAAGGCTTCTCATCTTCTGTGCTCTCTCCTTGAGGACCTGGCCCTGCCTGACTGCCTATAATATTTCTATCTAACTCAGCTGTCTGCAATATTAGCACTTATCTTTCTTTTTTTTTTCTTTGCTAATTTTATTGAGAAACAATTAGCAATGAGACAGTTTCAAAACTGATTAATAGGAAAGTTTCACTAATTAATACATTGCATATTGTTGTTTTTGTAGTGTTTATTCATAGTACAAGATGCAGATATGATAACTATAACAAAGACAGCACTATTCAATGTACTAATTATTGTAACTCTTCTACTAACCTGTTTTGAAATTATTTTATTTTTTACTATTTGTCTTTAAAATAAAATTAAATAAGCCCTCAAGGTGTGCTGAGATGACAGTTGAGATGACTTGGTGGCATGCACTTGTAGTCCCAGCACTTGGGAGGATAAAAACAGGAGAATCACTATGAGTCCAGTCTACATAGTGAGAACCTGTAGAACCTGTAGACTCTGTATTAAAATACATTAAAAAAGAAAAAATACTTTTAAATAAAGTAAATTGATTTCTATTATCAGAAAAAGAAATGTCAGTGATGTTTAATTTATCGACATTACTAGACAGTTCCTGAATTCATGAAACATTCAAAATTCATCCACTTTATCATGTATCTCTTTTAAATTTATGGTATTTGATGAAACACTAGGCAGATGTTATATGTCTGGTTATTTATTATCTGTCCCCTCCAAGTAAGCTCTTTGAAAATAAGAAATGATGGGTTTCTTTGTTCTGCTCCTCATGCCTCTGTGTGGCTCAGAGAAAATGATTGCATAGATGACTAATTGCACTGTATTACATACTTTATGGTAGCTAGTGCAGTGCTTGGCTCATATTGTAAACCTAGCAGTAGCTTTAAGGTATTCATATTTTAGGGCTGGGAAGATGGCTCAGTGGAATAAGCGCTTCCCTGGCAAGCGCAAGGCCCTAGGGCCTGAGTTCAATCCCCTATTCCGCCAAAAAAACAAAAAAAAAAAGATATTCATATTTTTCTGAGTCAAATGTTATGCCTTTTACAATTCTACAGTTACTATCCCTCAATATTAGAACTATTTCCCCACATTTTTTTATGTGACCTAAACATTTGAAGCATAAAATTTATACTAAGGAAACTGGCAATGGGGATTCTTCAGTATCTCAAAAAAAAAAAAAAAAGGAGTGAAAATATGGACAATTTTATTTTTGAAATTTTTGAAAACTATGGTCTTCTCTTTAGGCTGGTATAATATATACTATGAAAAATTTCTTCATCACATATGGCAAGACATTGTTAGTGTGCAAACAAATGAAACAGATAAATAAAAAAAAATGTGTGAGTAGTGACTATTTTTCTGTGTAGAACATCAGACTGACATTTCTCCCCAGATACTTCCATTTGAGTTTTACAGTTTCTTTTCTGTTCATTTTCCTCAATTTCAACCTTGATTCTAACTGATGAAAAGGATAAAAATATGTCACTGGTGGGTTTTTCTACTCTTATGGTCTTGTTTGGTACTTGCATGGTTTTGTTCTCTTGTTTTATTTTACCTTTTGAATTTAATATTCTAGCAGAAATCCTAAATAACATGAAAATCTTTGCAATATGAAAATTAAATTCATAGGAATATGTTTTAAACTCAGTAATAAGTACATAATTTTAGAATACAAAAGACTCAAAGAAGGAGTTAAATTTAAATTTTTGTGCCTTGAAAGTGTATCTCTTGATTGTGTTTTTGCCTAGAGTGGTTTTCATTAAAGTAAGAATTTGGAGAAGGGGACTGAACCTTTTGCCTTCCTTTTCCATCTCAGTATTTCCTTCTATTCTATTCAAAGAAAGTTCTGTTACTTTCTGTTTTGAATTCAACATCCAGATATAAATTACCAACTTTGCATCAAGATTAAAATATATCATATTGTTAATGAAAGTAAACTGTTTACTCTTACTTGTTAAAGCCTACTTTAGATGTGTCTCCCCACACAATGTCAATGATTAATGTTTAAATTATTGTAAACATGGGGAAAGCCTAATGAATTTTAAAACTCAGAAAAAATCATTAACTAAGCAGAATAGACTTACATTTACCTTACCATTTTACCCTTTTAATATTATTATACATTAAATGCCAACTAACATTCAGTGAAGCTGAAGTGTCAAATGTCATATGTCTGTAAAATAACTTACTAAGTAGTCAGTGGACCAGTCAGATTTCTTCCAAAGGAAATGGATTTACCAGGTCTTGCTAAAAAGTGACATTACAGCATGAAAGGTGAAAAGGGCGAAACACTGAATATGTACAGAATGCCAATGAGAGAGGATTTTCCTATGTAGCCCATATCTCCCATATTTTGCTGAATTTCGTACTAGTACAGTGTTATAAAAAGATTTCCATAAGTTGTCTATTTAAAAAGTAATGTTTTAGGGCCAGGGAGATGGCTCAGTGGAATAAGTGCTTCCCTGGCAAGCGCAAGGGTCTGAATTCAATCCCTGGTTCCACAAAAAAAAAAA
>NW_004524604.1:15928679-15929606 GCF_000260255.1 Octodon degus | reverse complement strand
ATTATTATTTCTTATCCTTGTATTTGGTACAGGTTCTCCCTATGCAGTTCGGACTCGTAGTGATCCTGTTTTCAGTCTCCCCAGTGCTAGGTTAACAGGTGTGGGCCACGACGCTGGAACTCCATGACCGGCTCAGCATGCAGGGGCGGGGGTGGTTACAGGGGTGGAACCCTGGTACCCGTACCAGCCTAAGCAAGCATTTAATCTTTGGAGCTACCTTGCCTGACCTAAAAAGTTCTTTAAAAAAAATCATTCTTAATGCTATCTTAAAAATCACCTTCTGAATCCAAAAACTGTAAATAAATATTTTGAACCTACTAGACTAAAGAGTGGAGGAAACCATGGCTGTAGGGTAGGTAAAATGGATATTTTCAAATTTGTTTTTCTTCCTACATTTATTTTTTGTTTTTAATAAGGTACTTTACATTAAATTGTAATTTTTTTTAATGGAAGGGAGGCTTTTTTTTTTATTTTAAGGAAGAGTCTACAGAGGTCTTCAGGGTCACACTACTAAATCAGACTAGTAGTGATCAACCTGTTTACAGCCTCCCAAATGCTGGGATTACAGGTGCGTGCCACCACGCCCAGTCTCAATCACCATCTCAACATACCCTGAGTGGGCGGGCCTGGCACAGCCAGCCCAGGATAAGACCCTGGGCTCCCTGCACCTGTTTGCAGGTGCTTTAATCCTCTGAGCTATTTGGCGAGCCCTAAATTGAAACTTTTAATGTGTAATAAGTTTGTAATTATTTTAAATGCACTAATACATACATGTTTTCAAATTTTTTAGTTTGCATTTGAATTGTATTTCTCAGTAATTTTTCAGTTTAAGGGGCAAAAATATTTTTGAACGACTGCACTAGAGCAAAGCAAAGATCTGGACCATCTTATTGGATGCTAAAAAGATGTAGAGAAATGTAAAACTAG
>NW_004524604.1:15926849-15928579 GCF_000260255.1 Octodon degus | reverse complement strand
AAAGTAATGTTTTAGAAGAAAGTAAGAACATTGTTCACAAATAGTGATAAAATCGGGAACTAATATTAGAGTGTTGAATCTATTTTTTAAAACTATCTAATCAAAAATTAGTTTTGCTATAAGATTGTAAGAAATCCCATAAAAAATATGGTGGTTTATAGACATTAACTAGGACATTTAGGTTTTTCCTTCTTATCACTCTTTTGAATAATATAGCAGACCCAGTCCTAGCCCACAGACCCAGTCCTAGCCCAAGTCCCCTGAGTGTGTGGGAGAGCTTCTTGCTGCCCTGCACCTGCGGGACCAGTGCCAGCCCAGGCACAGGGTGGACTGGACCCTCTCCCACCACCTTGCGATGCCCCTCACCACTCCGCATACCTCCCCCACCCCGACCACCGAGTAGGAATTTCTGCCTCACCAGAAACCCCCAGACCCAGTCCTAGCCCAGGTCCTGTGAGTGTGTGGGAGACCTTCTTCTTTCCCCTACTTCATCTTGCCCTCTCCAAGCACAGCTCAGGCCTGGCATACACGCCAGGGGTATAACTCTGCAGCTGTAATCCCTGCAGATAGTGTAGAGGATAGATCCACCCAGCTAGTCCAGGAGCAGAACATCTTGCAACAGGAGCACAACGGGTTCACCCTCAAGGGGAGCAAAGGGAAGGAGCTGAGCACAGCAGCCAGAAGTCAGACCCAAGCCAGAAACAGCTGGATAAGTCCACACTTTGTAGAGCTGCACCTGAACTTCAGGACATGCGAAGGATATAACTACAGCAAAGATCTACAACAAAGGTCAGAAGACCGTGCTACACAAAATGACGAGAGGGAACAAAATGCAACCTCAGAACCAAAGTCCACCCATAACAAGTGCAGAGAACACTAACACAGAACAAAATGGAAATCACACAGCTGAAAGCAATTGGTCAATGGCTTCTGAAATAAAGAAACAGCTGCAGAAAGATATAGAGCACCTCAGATTGGAAATAAAAAAGGAAATCCCTCAATTAATAATATCTGCACTAAAGAATAAAATGCAGAAACATGTGGAAGAAACCCAGTGCCCACCCAGAACAAGTGCAGAGGATACTAGCTCGACTCAAATGCATGAATTAGTAGCATAGATAGTAAAAAAGCAACAGCAGAAAGATATAGAGGAAATCAGAGTGCAATTCTTTTCTAAAATAAAAAAAGAACTCTCAGAACTCGTAGCAGATGAAGTAAAGAAACAACTACAGAAACATAGGAAGGAAACCCAATCTGAAAAAAAAACACTGCAGTAAAAGAATTTATAACTGCTTCTAAAGAAGATATTGATAAAAATATAGAGGAGATTAGAAAAATAACAGATTCCTTGAATGAGCAATATAGGAAAGAAATAGAACGCATGAAGCAGAGTCAAAGAGATATAGAGGAAATTAAACTCTCAATCACAAGCTTGCGAAACCATTTAAGTGAAAGTGAAGATAAAGTTTCAGATCTTGAAGATGCTGGTGCAGCTAGTGAAAAGGGAAGAAAGGATCTCTTAAACACAACGTGGATGCAGGAAAGAATAATCCATCACCTGCAAGATGATGCAAAGATGAACAATGTGAGACTAATAGACATCAATGAGAAAGAAGGAGTCAATACAAATGATATTAAAAAAAAATATAGGCAGAACTAATAGCAGAAAACTTCCCAAATATGAGGAAACAATCTGACATTCAGGTAACTGAAGCATACAGAACGCCAAG
>NW_004524604.1:15908837-15922285 GCF_000260255.1 Octodon degus | reverse complement strand
TGAGAACTTGTACTGTAACGTCATGTACCTCGGTAGTGTCCCAAATTTTCTGATCAAGGAGATTATGGAGCCAAAGAGGAAAGTGATCGATGATGCAGAGTGTGCCTAAGGAGAGTCACATGGAGAGAAGACACTCTCTCAGGCTTTCCCAGAGAGCACATTGGCCAAGCAATGGCCGTGACTCATCCACATGGCTGACACTGACAAAGGTTCTGCAATCGGAAGTACAAGATCTTAGGATAAATCCTGAGAGTACTTCACTGACATTCTTAGACCCAAAAGCTACAACTCCTGTTGTGTAAGTCCTGTTTTACCTTGGTCTCAACCATCCAGTAGAAAAGTATGAAGACGAAATATAGGAAGTAAAGCCATGATGTTATGTTGAGCTGTGGGGAACTCAGGTGAATAATTTCTGACATTGCCAGTTAAACAGAAGATCCAATGCTATTATGGCCTCTGGACTCTTTTAGAATATTTTGCTGAGTTTACACACCTATAATATTCAAATAACGGGACTTAGAAAAAAAGGGGATACAGACGAATGTCCATTTTGTATTTGTGTATGCAAGGTGGATGGGATAGATATATAGTTGCATTCTGTTAATGAATAGAATGATTTGTTCTAATGGTGTTTGTAAATAGGATATCAGGTCTACATCTTGTATACTAAGATGTAGTGTACACTAATTAACCACTAAGAAGAATGTATGCAGTGTGTTAGTTATTGAAACTGTCCTAGCAATTTGATTTGAAACTGTCTCATTGCTATCTGTTTTTCAATATAATTATGAAAAAATGAAAAATAATAATATATAGAAGAACATGAAATTGCACTCAATATTCAGTAACATTATTTAATTTCTTTTATTTGAATACTGAAATGTTAATGTCTGGGTCTTTAAGATGGTTCTTTTTATAATTTTTGGTGAGCATCCATACTATTTTCCAGTGTCGTTGTACAATTTTTTTCCACCAACACTGCATAGGAATTCCCATTTTTCCATATACTTGCTAATATTTTGTATTCCATTTTTTGTTTTGGCTGACTTCTGGCTTTGATGTTTTTGGATAATGGATAGGAAAAAAAAAAGCAGTGTGCTGTGATACCTTACTGCAGATATTTATTTTCTATTTCATGTCTCTGATGATTAATAATGTTGAACATCTTTTCATCTGTTACTGATTATCAGTATTTCTTTGGAAAATGCTTACTGAAGTTCTTTACCCATTTGTTAAATCAAACTTATTTCTTTTTCTTTTCTTTTCTTTTCTTTTCTTTCTTTCTTTTTTTTTTTTTTGTGGTATCAGGGATTGAACTCAGGATCTTGTGCTTGCCAGGCAAACACTTACTCTACTGAGCTATCTCCCCTGCCCTCTTTGTTCTCTTTTGCTGTTTAGTTGTTGAAGATTTTTATGTTTTAGATATAATACCTTTCAGATATGTGATATGTAAATATTTTATCTCATTCCATAAATTAATTTCCCTCAGTTCATTATTACTATTTGCCTTTTTGAGACAGGTTTCACTACAGAGTTCAGGCTGGCTTTGAACTCACTTTGTAGTCCAGGCTGGGCTCAAATTTTTAGCGATCCTCCTGCTTCAGCCTCCCAGTTGCTAGGATTCTGGGCACGCACCATGTTACCTGGCCCTTCAGTTTAATTTTTCCTTAACTGTGCTGAGAAGTATTTTCATATAAAGAAATTTCTAAGGACAAAGACAACGGGACCAATATATATATATGTAAGGAGGCATTATTCTGCTAAGCAAAAGAAGAAAAAGTTGTAGTGTTCTACAACATGGAAGAAACTTAAGGAAATTATGGAAGGGAAATGAAGGTAACCCATGACATGTGTTACAAGAACACACATTGCATCACTGTACTCATATGAAAGATATCTAAAGCAACCAAACTCAGAGGTACTGAGAACGGCAGCTGTCTGAAGGTGGGAGATGAAACACAGAGCTGGTGCTCAATGATAGTTTTTCAACTCCTCAAGATGGAAAACTCTTTGTGAAAGGCTGAGAGAATGCTTTCCCTCCATGTGACTCTCCTTAGGCACACTCTTCATCATCAATCACTTTCCTCTTTTGCTCCATAATCTCCTTGATCACAAAATTTGGGACACTACTGAGTTTCGTAATGTTACAGTACAAACAGCTCTTCTTGCATAGGTCCTGCTTTATCTTGGTCTTAACCATCCAGCAGAAACATGTAAAAATGAAGTATAAGAAGTGAAGCCAGGCTGTTATGTTGAGCTGTAGGAGACTCAGGTCAACAATTTCTGACATTGCCAGTGAAGCAGAAGACCCAATATTATTATGGACTACTGGACTCTTTGAGAGTATTTTGCTGAGTTAACACACCTATAATATTCAAATAACGGAACTAAACAAAAAAGGGGATACAGATGAATGTCCACTTTGTATCTGTATATTCAAAATGGTTAGGATAGATACATAGTTACATTCTCTTAATTCAATGAATAGAGGGATTTGTTCTAATAGTGTTTGTAAATAGGATATCATGTCTGCATTTTGTACAGCAATTAACCACTAGGAAGAATGTATGTAATGTGTTAATTATTGAAATTGTACTACCAATTTGGTTTGAAACTGTCTCATTGCTATTTGTTTATCAATAAAATTATAGAAGAAAAAAAAGATGAAAAACTCTAACTTCTGCTGTACAACCTGATTCACATAGTTAAGAATACCACACTAGACACTTAAACAGTTGTTTAGACATCATATTTTGAGTTCTTTTTCAACATACAAACAACAAAGGTGAAGAGTTCAGCCGAGAACAACTGTCTTGATAACGAGGAGGGAACAGTTGCTAGCTGCTCAAATTCTCCGTGTATTGCATAGCAAAATAGCTATCTTTTCCCCAAACCCAATATATGTATTTGAAAAGCACTTAAACTGCTTTATTGTATTTCAGTTTGTCTAGTATAAAGATTTAAATTAGTTGTTTTTAGATATTTTTAACATTTTCAGTTGAAAATAACATAATTACACCATGTTGACTACTCTGAAGGTAACCCATGACATGTGTGAAAATCAAAATGAGAATGTAAATAGGCTTAACTGTAGATTTTCATTCTCACTTTTGGGTAAATAAAAATTATCAGTGTACCTGTATTTGTATTTTTTAAAAATTCAGTTCTAGTTTGTATATATGAGAGACAAAAGTTATAAAGTTCATTTAGTAAAAAAAGAAAAGGGGAAAAATGGTTTTGTGATAAAATGAATACACCAAGTTTGTAAAGAAAATGAAGGTAAAAAATTCCCAATTTATTCAATTTTTATTGACTCTAAATCCGAATCACCTATAGTTTCTTCTAAAAGCAATGCATATTTGAATTTGTAAAAACATATCTGAGAAAACTGTCTTAAAGTAAAAGTAAATGTTAAATAAGATCAAATTGTGTTGAAATCAAGAATTAACCAAAAAGATACATTTAATTGAAAACTTAACTCCTCAAATTGTATGCATAGGATTTTTTCTTCTTTTTTTCTGTGTAAGAACTGGTGAATAATAGATGGCTTGTTTATCTGTAAGGAATTTTGCTACTTTTTAATATTCAATTTTAAGAGTGGAATATGTCTATTGGGGGACAGAAAGCTTCTGTCCAAGAGAGGAACACAAGGGGATCCGAGTGAGTTGCCAACGACTCTGTCTTTTTAGAGATTTTTATAGAGTAAATCCACAGAATGAATCAGGCCTAAGATGGGAAACATGGCAACTCATTAGGTAGGCATGAGATGGAGCAAAGCTATTGTCAAGCAATAAGATTGCAAGAATAATTGCTCAGGTAAAATTGATTATATTTGGTTGAATGGGGAAGTGGGTCCTGTAGCAAGCAGGCATGAATACAGAACAAGGGATTTTCTGTAGGGGGTTGGGTTAGTGATTCTTCATAATCTTTCTAAGATGATTGATACCTATTTAGCATATCAGTTCTTAATATCTATTCCTAGGGAGGTATTGCTGCATTTACTTACTCTTTTGTTTTGAGGTTTGGCCCACAGCAGAGATGCCTGTCTTTCCTAGTTGTAAGGTGTCTCATCCTCCATATTTTCTCCTTCAAGGGCCCAGCCCTGTCTCACTGCCTATCATATTTCTATCTAACTCAGCTGCCTACAACATTCCCCTCTCTGACAGAGTAACCCAAACTGCTATGAGGGAATAATAGGTGAGGACTTCTCTAGTTTCTTCAGACAGAAAGGGGTTGTAGTTGTGGACTGTTAGTCTGATATATTCTCCAGAGGTTCTATCTAAACACCATTGATAGACACCAGGCATTTTCATCTTGGGGAGGCATATAGCTTTGAGTCTGGAATAGCCAAAGCCAAAGCATCAGTTAAGTGTTCATGGGCCAAATAACATCAACAGGGTAATTACAGCTGCAGTCAGAAAGATTTCCACCAAGAAGCAACAGTAAAAGCTTTTTGTAAGAGTATGAGGGTAAGGTGCAGGAAAACTTTGAACCTGACAGGTCATTGATTTGTCTTTCAGTACCAATCATTACCAGAAAGATCAGGAAAATACACACAACATGTAGTTTTAAAAACTGTACAAGTATCTCCTGTACTATTGTTAGAATGTCTAATGTCATCTGATTTGAGGATGGCCTATTTTATTACTTCTATATTTTATTTAGGAGAGAGAGACCAGCTCTCATGACACTTCAGGTCCACTGAAATTAAAGCTACCTAGGGTTGATTTTTTCTTCTGGGCAGCAAGGTAAGCTGAGCTCCTACTACAGTATACCTCCAGAAGTGGTTGAACTACAGTGGACACATTTCTCAATTGTTTTCCAGACTCAGACTCTCAAGGCATATCAGAAATCCCCTACAGCATCTCTTTACTCCCTCTGCTTCAGTTCTACAGGATCACAGGAATCCATTGTTTAAAGTAAATTGATAAGAAACCAAGAGCTGCATAACCTGTGGGAAGGTACAGAACATAAGAAACTAAACATTGAGTATCAACAGCATAGGGGGTATTAAAAACTGGATCTGAGGGCTGGCCAAATAGCTCAGTGGATTAAAGCATCTGCAAGCAGGTGTAGGGGCCAGGGGTTCAATCCCCAGGCCTGCCATGCCAGCCCTGGCCCTGGGGTGTGCTGAGACAGCAATTGAGGTAGGGGGTGGTGATGCACACCTGTAATCCCAGCTCTTAGGAGGCTGTTAACAGGTGGAATACTACGAGTCTGATCTAGTAGTGAGACCCTGAACACCCTGTAGACCCATCCCTAAAATAAAATAAAGATTTGAGTGCATATAACCTGAAGTCCCCACCCACAATGGGACCTTTAAAGATACATCCCACATAAATGCATAACCTTATGTCACACATGTGCATAAAAAAAGGCAAATGTCAGAGAGAATTCACATCATGAACCCTACAGAGTAATGAAGTCTAATTTTTTAATCAGAAATCTGAATAAAGTGCATAAAGAGCAGAAAAAATATTGAAAGAAAAAAATATTGGCTGCTTATTGATAGATATTGTGATTGTATTATGTGAAATAAACACTCAATTCATAAGTCAGAAAAAATTCATGTCACTATTCACACACACACACACAAAAAACCAGTGGAATGTAGCGATTAGAAGGAAAGAACCAAAGAGCTATTGCTACAAGATATAACATATCTTTAGAGCAAAACAGAGAAGCCAAGGGGTAATAGAACACCATCTTCAAAGTACCAGTTATTGACACTTCGGCTTAATATTGACGATAATTGTTGTACATTAATTGTACAACATTAAAATCATTTACCTGAATTCTGCCCAATTTTTAAAGGATTATTGGGAAATATATCATGCATGAAATATGCATAACAGTATATATGCAGCTGCAGACCAATAAGCTGATCATTTGCACACACAATATATAAAGGAACTCAAAAGTATCACTTACTACCGCAACTACCACTACACTGAGGATTTGGTTTCAGTTTATTTGGTGAGCAAACAAGAATTTGGGCCACAGCAAAGTTCAAAATGAGTTAATCTAACATAACTGTATTTTAATTTTTGTCTCCAACTCTGCATCTGCCTGCATGTACAGTAGTCTCTCATTATTTTGTTGCTTTATTTTTGCAGATTCTCTGTTATGTGGGTTTTCAAAAATATTAATCTAAATTATGCATTGCAGATTTTTTGTTATACCACGGGATTCTGCAGTTCTGTGCAGTAGTATACATATGTTGTTAAAATTATGTAGGTATACCAGGTTTAGAAAATAGCTAAGAATGTAAGAAGTGTTTCTAAAAGTGTGGGGCAAGGTTTACAACAGTATGTAAAGGGTTTAATAAAGCCTTGAAATATATATAAATACTTAAATAAATATAACATCACTACTTCATTGATTGTCACTTATCGCAAGGGTGACTGGAATGAAACTTTTGCAAAAAGTGAGGGCCCACTGTACCTAAAAGCAGTTCTCTGAAGTTCATTGCTCAATCCATGCTGCATAGATTCACTATTTTTTCTATTTTTAAGGGTGGTTCCCATTCTAATGACCCTTTGAGTTAAGGTATTTTTTTACTAGGTTAAAATCGGTACTCATTCAACAGAAACTCAACTTCAGGTTTTGGATTCTGATCTTGTCAAATTAGCAATATGTGGCATCTTAACTCTGTTCTCATGTTGGTTATTGGCAGTGCTTAGTAGTTCTGTATCTGATGGTGAGAGTAAACAGCCACTCCTCTACAGCATTAATAATGCCAAGCTACAGTACGTATTTAGTAGAGTGTATTAATTATATTTTTGACCTAATGGCATTTCCATGTTATAATGAGCTTATGAGGATGTAATTGCACTTTAAATTGAAGAATGTCTGAATAGAAATAGATTGTAATGTCTCTTTCCATTCTATATACACTGAAATTTAACTCTCATCCATTATCTTTCCCTTGAGAATAAAATTCTCAAAAGGAGATTTCTGTCATTATATCTGTCTCATTTCTCACCAGACATTTAAAGAATAATAGTATTTTATTAATTTTAGAAGAGACAAAAATTGAGTTCTAAAGTTTCACAGGAATAGAATCATACCATGTCTTCCTCAGTAATATCTTATACTGAGCATACATGTTTTTGAGAAATTTTCATTTCATTGTAGCAAACAATTCATTTAATTTTATTAGTTGTTGTCTTTTCTTTGAGTGGTTGCTTGGGGTGTATTAGTATTCAATGTTCATTCATGAAAGTCTGCATTTAAGTGATACCACCATACCACATCATATAAAGTATGAGATTCACTGTGGTACATTTTTATATCTCTCACCCTTACTTTTGTGCTATGGCTACTGTAACATTTACACTCAGGTATGTTATAAACTCTTCACTATATTGAAGCAATTTTTGTTTAAATATCAGTTATTATTAAGGAGATTTGAATCATAATATGTTCGTTTAGCAGTGTCGTTGTTATAATTTCAACTGTGTTTTTTTCTCCTCCTACAGACTCCAAATTCTATTTGTGATTTTTTTGCAGAAGTACTTGTTTTAAATTATGTGTGTGTGTGTGTGTGTGTGTGTGTGTGTGTGTGTGTGTGTGTGATGAAAGTCTCCTAGTTAGGGTTTCTTCAGATCTTTTTTTGTCTGAGAAGTTTTTGTCCAGGTTTTAATTTTGTGTCTCCCATTTACTAGCTATGGTACCACAGGCAATTTCTCTAGAATTCATTGTCCTCAAGTGTAACATGGAAGTAGCAATAGTAATATTTCAAAGCATTATCTTAAAATTTTAATTACATGCAAATAGAAGTGATGACACCATTAGGGAAGAATCCACTCATGAGTAATACAGACTGAGGACACCAGCTGCATTGACCTTCCCCTGCTAACAGCTGCTACCTCATTTTACAATAAAGTGCAGTGACTGGCTAGAGTACTGGCTTTTAAGAGTTTTAATTGAACATATAAACATAATCTATGCTGTAAAATCTTAAATTAATTAGAGGATGTAAATTACCTATGATATGGCTTGATATATAAACAGCCCTCAATAAATAACCTAGATTATGAATATTTTTGAAGAAAAGCAGTAACAATCTGAATAATATAAGAATTTTGACAGTAATTACGATGCTCACTACTGTTCTGACAGTGATTACAATATTTTCTGGTCACCCAGAAGGATGTGTAGGAAGTATTTTCAGAGACGATCTTACAGCTCAGGCATAATACAGCAATAGGTGACATGAGTAATTTTTCCCTTTCATGTGATGCTAAGGATCTTTTAAATTTTAATGCCATATTTTTATAGCACTTGCTTATGTATGAAGGAAAAAGGTAAAAACTGCCTTAAATCATCTTCCTTTCTTATTTCTTTTCCCATAAAGCATCCATTTTTCTGGCATATTCCCAATAGGTTTCCCAAACATGACCACTGGCTGGAGCCATATCCTGTCTTCTATTAATCTCAGTGAGAAGAGCATACTGTTCAGGAAAAAGAATGAAAAAGAATCAACCAAGATTCATCTTCTGTGACTGGACATGATGGTTTAGTGTTTAAAATTGAAGATAACACCATAATGTAAAAGAGAAAATAAAATATAGCTCTTGAAATTTTATAATAATTTTAAACGTTGGTTTTGCAGGCACCACCACGATACTCCAAAGAAATAGTATGCTTCCTTCTAGGTGAAAAAGACCAAAATATGTTGCTTGCTACTGTCAATGAAAATTGGCTTCAAAGATAAAGTAGAAACAAAAATGACAATTGTAAAAGAAATGTGTATGAACTTCAAGCCAAGAATGATCAAGACAGGGGGTGGGGAGATAGCTCAGTAGAATAGGTGATTGCCTGGCAAGTGGAAGGGCCTGAGTTTAATCCCACAAAAAAAAAAAAAGAAGAAGAAGAATGATCAAAAGAATCACTAAAAGAGAAAAAAATGTTAACTACATACTTGTTAGGGGAAAACTCAAGAAGAAGAAATAAGAATACTAAATATGTATGTACAAATACAGCAGCACTAAACTACATGATAAAAACATTGATAGGCATAAATAAATAATAACAAAATTATTTTAGGGGGCATCAACAGCTCATGGTCACAAATAAATCATTCAAACAAAAGAATAACAAAAGTATAAGGACTGAAACAAACTTTTGAACAAATGGATTTAGAATTTGATAGCAGTGTTCTACCCAACAGCATCGAAATACATATTATTTTCAGTTTCACATGGGGTGTTGTCTAAAATAGACCATGTACTGGCCCATAAACATACTTCAGTAAATGTTAATAATTGAAATTATTCCCTGCATACTATCTCAAATACATAGTGCAATGAAATTGAAAATATCAAAAGATACTGTATAAACTCCATAAATATATTGTCTCAGTTATTTTTTATTTGTTTCTGGGACAAATACCTGACACTCAAAATGAAGGAAGGGAGAGTTTACTTAACTCAGTTACTGGAGGTTTTAGTCCATATTCTCCTGGCTCAAGACAAATGGCAGCAGTTCATGGTGGTAGAAAGCAACAAACAGCGAGGAGAAGTAGCAGCTGTGGCACATAAGAAGCCTCTCTCTCTACCTTCCATGCTGACTGCAAAGACTGGAGCTACTCCAAAAAGTGGCAGCTGCTGCTGTGAAGATACGAGGACCTCAAAAGTGGCGCAGCTGCATCCATGAAGCTCCTGGAAGGAAGCAGCACTGAATCTTTTAAAAATTCCTTTATATATCCTTTTTGAGCTGAATCACTCTGGGGCAGCCCCTCCCCGCTTTAGGGTGGAGCCCCCCAGCCTAGGTTGTGGAACCACCCAGGTGACCTGGCTGAGTTGACACAATGTATTGACCAGTACAATCCACTCTTTGTCCACACAGCAGCTAGACATATTCCTAAACAAGTTTTTAGGTGTATAGACATGCTTTTAACATTGTATTACATTAGAACCATGAACACCTTGAACATTTTATTACATTAGAACCATGACATTTTGTCCCTGGCCACCCACCCCACCCCAAACATTCATGCACATCCCTTTATGAAAAAGGCAATATAGTCTATCAGTAAGAGTTGCCAAAGTCCTAATAGTTTCAGCATTGCTGAAAAGTCCCAAGTCTCCTGTAAGACCTAAAGAAAACTCTTAGCTGTGAAACACTGCACAAGTGAAAAGTTAAACATCCCTAATATTTGAAGGCAAAAACAAAACAAAAAACATTCCAAAAGGTATACACAGGAGGATACAGGAGGATCCAAATCATTGGGACCAAAACAAGTCCAAAATCTAGAAGGACAAGCATTAAGTCTTGTAGTTCCACGTGGAACATCCAATGCAACCTGTAAAGAGTTGTAAACTCTAAAATTCTCATATGGCTGTACCCCATGGCACTTCCGCTGGTAGGCTGGTAGCCCTCATGGCATTTCTCTCAGGCCTGCTTTGCTCCCTCTTTATAGCTTTTCTTAAACAATCCACATTCTTAGCTTTTTAAACTTCTGGGCTTTCCACTGAATAGGCTTCTAACACAGAGATTTATATACTGCCCTTTCAGGGGCACACTGTCTAGCTTCCCAGGCCTTCTTAAATCTATGTAGAAGCCTTTTTAATCTCCTATCTCCTGTATTCTGAATGCTCCTAAAACCAATACCTCCTGGATGATAACAAGGTCTGCTGCCATTAGAACAGTAGCCAGGTTTTCTCTCTCTTGGCTGTAGGGTTGAAGTGCCTGGATTGCTGAATACTCTGATCCTGATTTCAAAGAACAAATTTTTTTATGCCAGTGCCATTGTGGAATCTGATGCGGTCCCCACCTCTGTTTTGGAACTCTGTTTTGGAACTCTGTTTGGGACTCTACAGCTTTTTCCTCAAAGCAAAGTCCTTACCCTTGTGATTCTGAGGCTGCAAAAGGTGAGAACCTGCTACTTCTTATGATGGCCTCAGGACATCTTTTCTATTCTCCTGTTCCTCCTGAGCAATGGAGGTCCTCTGAGTGCTATGTTTGCATTTTACAGCTTTATTGGAGCTTCCTTTCTGGACTAATACACAGAATTTTAAATTATCATGCTGGGCTCTTTGGTCTTGACTCTCAACTGTATGATTAAAAGCCCCAAACAACAGTCATGCCACTGCCTCAGTATTTGACTGCCTTGAGATTTTTTTTTTTTCAAGATTAACTGGTCCACTGAACTTAAGCTCAGTCTCAGGCAGTCTCTGGACAAGAGCAAAATATAGACAAAATGTGTACCAAGCCATAACACAAATCATTCGCAGTCTAGCAACCAATGCAGTCCTTCTTCTCAGCAGAAACCTCCCCATCCCAGTCTATACAGGCAGGCTTTCTATCAGCATTTTGGCCTGTTGAGCTTGGACCAGAATCTCCCATTCAGAAGAGCTGAAGGCATTCCAGCTTTTTGCTAGTAGTTGTCCTCTCCAAACCTTTCCTATCTCCTTCCATAAGCCATTCGCAAAAGCTTGTAATCCATATAGTCAGGTGTAGTCACAACAACGGCCCCATTTCTGGTACCGAATTTTGTCTCAGTTAGTTTTTACTTGTTGCTGGGACAAATACCCAACTCAAAATGAAGAACAAAGGGGTTTATTTGGCTCACAGTAGAGGTTTTCATCCATACGCTGCTGCCTCCAGCGCCAAGAGCAGCAGTTCATGGCAGCAGAAACAGCGAAGAGCAGAGGAGGAGCAGCAGCTATGGCATCTATCAAGCCTCTCTCTATTCCCTCCAGACCGACTCACCAGAGCTCTGCCAAAAAAGTGGCGGTGGCTGCTGTGACGATCCGAGCTCCTCCAAAGTGGCATGACTGTGTGGATCAAGCCCCTCTAAGGAAGTGGCACTAAATCTCTTTTTAACCCGTTTGTATGTCCTTTGTGCGTTGAGTCACTCTGTGGCAGCCACTCCCTCCCTGGGGCGAGCCCTTCCCACACCAAGGGGTGAGGCCCCCACGGCCTAGGTTATAAATCTCCTCAGGTGATCTAGCCAAGTGAACACAATATAATGGCCACTACACACATAGAATTAACTACCACCCTCCTGAACAACCAATTACATAAGAAATTTAACAATATGTACAATTAAAAGTGAGTGCAGATTCAACATACAGGAACCTGTAGGATGCACTGATAAGCAGATATAACAGGGAAATTTGTAGCAGTGAATACTCACGTTGGGAAAACAGAATGAGAACAATAAACCACCCAATATTTTACCTCAATTTTTACAAAAAGAAGAGTAAGTCAAGCAGAAAGCCTGTACAAGGGAAATAATCTCAGGCATAAATTAATGCAATTGAGGCTACACAAAAATACAAAGAATTAATGACTCACACATTTGATTCTTTGAAAGAATATATAAATTTGATCAACTCTTAGCCAACCTTATCAAGCAAAGAAAGAAAAGACCCAAATCAAGACATTGAGGAAATAAAATAGTGAAAGCATTATAGATTTGTAGAAATTCTGATCATCAATACTTAATACAGAAAAACTTTTACTCTCATAGGATGCAAAACACAAAGAATTTGACAGATTTCTAGGTGAATATAAATTATGAAAGCTGAGTAGAGAAAATTAACAAATTCTCAATATGCCAGTATCAGTTAATGAAAATTAAAATGTAATTAAAAGTTTTCCAACAAAGAAAAGCCTAGGAGTTGGTGGACTCACTACCAAATTCTACGAGAAAATTACAGATTTAATGCCAATGCTCTTCAAACTCTTTCATGAAATGGAAAAGGAAGCAATACTCTTTAACTCATCCTTCATGGCAAGTATTTTACCTAATACCCAAACCAGAGAAAGACACACCCCGAAAAGAGTACTACAAGCCAATCTTTGTAATGAACACTAATGCAAAAATCATCAATAAGATACCAACAAACAGATTGCAATAAATCATCAAGATGATTATACAAAATGGCCAAATGGGATTCTCGCTAGGAATATAGGTATGATTCAACACACACAAATAAAGAAATGTTATAAACCATGTCAGCAGAGCCAAAGACAAGCTCACATGATAATCTCAGTAGATGCAGAAAAATTTTTTGACAAAGTCGAACACTCATCCATGGTAAAAACTCTACAGAAAATTGGAATAGATGGTCTGTACCTCAATCTGATAAAAGCCATCTATGACAAACCAAAAGCCAACATCATAGTAAATGACAAAACTGAATCTTTCACTTTAAAATCCAGAACAAGGCAAAGATTTCCACTACCACAATTCCTAATTAATACAGTTCTGGGAAAATTAGTCAGAGAAATTATACAAGAGACAAAAATAAAGAATAAGGTTAGGAAAGGAAGAAGTTAAATCATCTTTATGCACAGAAGATATGATAGTCAACGTAAAGACCCCTAAAACTCCAATGAAACACTTCTAGATTTAATAAACAAATTCAGTAACATAGCTGGTCCCAAGGTCCTTGTATTACCCGTCCTCATGTGGAAAGGGATGGGACTCCGCC
>NW_004524604.1:15895033-15907286 GCF_000260255.1 Octodon degus | reverse complement strand
AGAGAGAGAGAGAGAGAGAGAGAGAGAGAGAGAGAGAGAGAGAGAGAGATAAAACTAGCAAGCAAGTGGTTGGAGAGACAAGGTTACCTATCCAAAAATTAAAAATCAAAAACTCATAGGAGGAACATAGATGATATCCAGGGATGAGATGTTGAGGTAGGGATTAAGGGTGTATACAGAGGGAGAACCCAAGAGCCCAGAAGTCTTTAGATTGGAGTCAAGTGTCTCCATTTGGATCTACTTCAGAGATTTCATACTGTCTGAAGGGTATCACACATCATTTGGAGCTCAGAGTGACTAAAGACAGTGGAAGTGCATGTTATAGCAAACAAACTTGAGTAGTGAAGGTTATGGAACAGAAGCTATTGAAGACCTTCATAAAGAAGTCAAAGCTTGGCCAATGACCAGGGTGTAAATCAGCTTCAACATAGGGGAATGAAAAGAAGGTAGTAGTTAAACTGAAAGTGAGAAGGCACAGAATAGTAAAAAAGGAAGGAAGTCAAATGACATTTGCTTGTAAAGCAAGAAGTTATAATATACTGCAAGATTATATTCTTATGAGATGGCAAATAATAGATAGTATTAATTTAAAAGTACTGAAGGAGAAGTCAGACTCCCAGAGTAGATCAGTGTCTTTATGAGAGAATGCACAATTTTAAAGAAATAGATTAGGAGATTGATGATAAAGGAAGAAGAATATTTTTGTGGTATAGAATGGGATTTTCATGGAGCACAATAAACAGACATGAGGGGTGAAAGTTTGGATTAATTAAACAGAAAAATGAACTAATACATGGAAGATTCCATAACAGAGTTTACAGGCTATCCAATTGAAAGAACACTGATATAGGGAAAAGAAACTTCCAAAATGCTAAATGTGTGGTACAAGTTTCTGTTCTCTGAAATTAAGAGTTAATTTTAGGAAGAATGGGTGTAAAGAGCCAAATATATTTATTGGAGAAAGAAGACATTTTTTGAGAGAGATTTTTTTTTTTTTTTTGCTCCGAATGCCTTCAGAGCAGGTTTGGCTGGCTTGAGTTGTGGGGATCGAACCACAGCAACCTGAGCCTGACTGCTTTGTTTAATCAACCACTTAAAGAAGTGAGCTAAGGGGCAGGCTCCCTTTTTTTTTGAGAGACAGGAGTCTTGAGTAGGTTGTCAAAGACTCTTTCTTTTGTAAGGATTTTATAGAACAAATCCATGACACAAGGAGGGTGTAAGGTGGGGAAAAATGGGAAACTGCAGGGTAGGCATGACATGGGACAAAGCAATGGTTAATCAAAATTAAAATTATTGTAAAAAATTTATTGTATTAGGATGAAATATGGAAGTGAGTCATATAGCAAGTGAGTTTGAATGTAGAACAGGGCTTTTACTGTAGCAGGTTGTTTTACTGGATTTTCCTGGCTTCCTCAAGTTGATGGACACCTATTTAGACTATCATTTCCTGATATCTATCATTAGAAAGTATGTAGATTCATTTGTTTTAGATTTTGTCTTGAAGTCTGACTGACAGTGGAAGTGCCTGTCTCACTCACAGTTGTAAGGTATCTTGTCTTCTACACTGAATATTTTGAGGGCCTAGCCTCATCTGACCTGTGATAATATTTCATTTATCTTTTTAGTCTATAACTTCAATGAGAAGTTGGCTCAAGCAGGCAGCAAGGCTTTCATTAAAATCATTGTTGCTATTGCTTTCCCACCCTGACACTCAAACCCTGAAAAGCTCTGCAACACTTCAGAGGGTAGCAATACTTCTTTCTTATCTCTTAAGATTAATTTCAATCTGTTATATAGAGTAGTGATTTGTAATGTTCTGAATTTGACCTGAATCTTTTCTTCACAAGCGCAACCCTGCCATCTATGTGTCCAATCATTTGTGATCCAGAGAATCTGGAATTTTATGATTAGAGAACTGGTGATTCCCTTTATACAGAGGTGGGAGAGGAAAAGTGAAACATCAGTCATGATTTCAGGATAACCAGTGCTGTAGAAACCTGCTTAGATCACCCATATTATACCCAATTAGACGTTTTCTGGTCAAAACCTCAGTACATTTGGTTATTAAGGGAAAAGAGAGAGATTTATAGACAATACCACTATTCTGTAAATTGTAATATTACTTTAAGAGAATGCCACTCAAATTACATATGAAATTGTTCTCAAGGTATTAACATATCTTTCTCAGCCACATAGACTTCTTATTGGCTGGTGCATAATATTATAAAATTTTAATTTGGCAAAACAGTTACTCATTTTATCTAAGCAATAAATTAGTTTTTATAGATTTGTAACTGTTTTTTAAATAATTATCAAGTAATAGTATAATATACAACAAATAAAAATATTCCCCCCAAACTTCCTTGATATGACTTTGGTCATCATGCTTCTAGGGAAATATATTTTCTTTTTTATAAATAACTTCTCTGTTCATTTTCTACTTTATGACATGTGCTTTTAATTTTATGTAATTGATTTATGATGGGAATGGCCATCCGTTTGATTCTGTCTGTTACAGTTTGCTAAAGTACTGTGAAAAGCTATGAAGGTGATTTGACCATGTCAAATGCTGGAGTTAATCTCCCTGGGGACCTAGAGTGAGAGGGGGATTGTGTTAGGAGGACCTGAAGCTAAGATTTAAAGCCACAGTTCACACCAGGGATTCACACAAAGGAGCTCTTCAAAAGGAGGCCTGAAAGATCTGCCCTGAGAGAATTTAGCTAAAAGCCAGGCAGAGGAGAGCCCAGCAAAGTCATCAAAGCTCAAAGAACACTCTCCTCTATCTATTTCTGTAACAGAAATGGTTTCAAAAAATATAATAAAAATCAATCCTCTTGGCTATTAAAATTTGATAAAATGCTTAGAAATGTGCATATTTTGGATGACACTAATTGAATTGAGCTCTAATTTTGGGTTTGGTTCAGATTTGCTAATTAGGTGATGTTTTTACACCGTACATAAAATCTGAAGGTGAGGCAGGTCATTTTTGAATCTTAATGTGCAGCATGCTATTCTAATGATGCCTTGTAAGTATTGCAAAATACTTGTATAAATAAACATTACTTTTCTTTAATTTTACATTGTCAGAGTTATATTTTCATCTGTACTAATATGGATAATAGTCCATACAATAATTCCAAGGAGTGATGAATTAAATGTAGATTTTTAAATTACTGTTTGAAAATGATTAAAAATATCCCACCAAAATCTTGCTATGCAAATGTTGGTAGCTCCATTTAGGAATATTTATTCTTTGCCAGGCAAAAACTCCATTCCAAGTGAAGCTGAGTTCTTCCAGAAAAGGTTAGTAATTCACTTATAATATTGCATTGTCTTGAAAGTTTAATTAAAACTTGCAATTTAGAATATAAGCAGGCATGAACATATGAAAGGGACAAAGGAATTGAACAGATATAAAGGACCACTAGTCATATCGTTCTCTTCTATCTTCTTTGCATTTCATATACAATGAGTAACACAATAGTTCCTAAAAGCCTTTGGTGATCATTGGACAGGAAACTGGGGGCTACATGATAGAGCTGTGTGCAACAGTTTTTACAGACACAGGTTCACTATGTAATCCAGGTTGGCCTCAAACTTCCTACGTAGCCACGCCTGGCATGGAACTCTAAGTCCTTCTGCCCTTGACTCCTGAGTGATGGGATTACAGGCTCCTGCCACCATGCATGGCTAAAAGCACATCCTCTTCATTTTTTTTACTTGGTTTTATGAGACTTGGTTAATTTTTCATTTATTCACTCTGTTATATGTTTCCAGAAACTTTTTCTAAAAACTTGCCTTACTAAGTACATAAAGTTTGGGCTAATCCAACCTGGAATTCTATCCCATGTCTATAAGGCTCTGCTTTGGGTTTCGGTGTGACAGAGCAGTAATAAATCATACTACATTTATGTTTTGAATTTTTACACGAAGTTTGAAATGTAAAAATTTCAGACATTAATGATGTTAATGGAACAGATAATATGTTTTTCTCATTTAAATCCCGCTAAAGAATGGTAGGTGGTAAATTAAATATTGCTAAGTGTAGAGATCGAAAATAATTTAACTCATCATTTTATCATTTCATACTCTGTTACGTATTTCTCAGTTAGTATTCAAAGACTTGTAATAATTTATTGTTAATCATGTGTCAGCGCTTTAACTCTTCACAGTTATGAAATCCAACAAAAAACCTTTCTTTAAAGGATAACGTGAACTTTTATAAGTCATGCATTCTTACTATGTCTCTAGTGATGTGTTATACTAATACATCATTTTGAACATTGTCTTGTTAAGGGTGCATTAATATAATACATTATTAGTCTGAGGTAGAAGAAAGATCGATTCCTCAAAATATGGTATTCTTCATGGGACAAAATATTTTAAGGAGATTAATTTTAATTATGCAAGAACAGAAGTCTACTTCTGAGCAAATTATATTTGCTCTTCCTCACCAGTTTCTGCATGCCTTCAACTATGAAGATTACATTTAATTTCAGTGTTTTATTTTAAAGCAAAAATATGAAGTAGTTTTATGACTCAGATTTGAAACATTGCTTCTATCATTTTCTTTAGTTGTTGTGTCTCCATAACCTCTCTTCTACTAAAATAGTTTTAACAAAGTTATAGGTAAAAGACTCTTTAAAGTTATTACTTTTAAGGATTCTTTTCATGTAAAATAATTGGTAAGAATCCATGTTATATAAAAGATACATGCCTATTCCAATGTGCTGGTCACCTTTCCATTACTGTAACAAAATTACCATGATAAATTAGAGGAAATGTTTATTTTGAGGCACTCTTGGAGGCTTCAGTCCATTGTTAGTTGGTTCCATGGCTTTTTTTTTTTTAATAGTAGGAAGATATTAAGAGAAAGAAAGTTTTGTCTGAGAGGGACCAAAGGGGACCTGGAAAAATGGGTTTCCCACCAACTCTGCTTCTCAAGGGTGTTTTAGTGCGCAAATGCAGGAGGTAAGGCAGGCTTAATCTGGGACAGAACTGTCATCAATCAATAAGACTACAGTGTAGGGCTGGTGAGATAGCTCAGTGAACTAAGTGCCTACTTAGGCAAGTGCAGGGCCTGGGGTTCAATCACTGGCACTACATACCATGCTGGCCCTGCTCCTGGGTGTGCTGAGTGGGCCAGCAAGACCAGACATGGTGGTGTAGCCCTGTGATCCCAGTACTGTGGAGGATGAAAACAAGAGGATTACTATGAGTCCAAGCCACATAGCAAGACCTTATACCAAATGCATTAAAAAATAGTTACAAGTATAGCCACTTATATAATATTGATCCAATGGCCAGGCTCCGTTGTTTTTATAGCTGTGATGAGGCAGTGTGTTATGGCAGGAGTGTGTGGAAGAAGAAGTTGTTTATTTTGTGTTCAATGAGATGTGGAAGAAAATGCAGAGTAGAGACTGGAATCCAATCCCCTATAAACAGGTGTCCCCAGTGAAATAACTTTTTCCTAAATATCTACTACTTCCCAACCCTGCTGTTGTGTAGAGAATAGATGAAATTTTGGGGACACTTATCGATTACTATAGCACCAGACAAGTGGGATCCGTCATGATGACAGGATGCAAGTGAAGTCAGCCATGATATACTTGTCCCTGGAGTTCAACATTTTTCTTGGTCTTTTCCCATAGTTTCATAATCTGTATAAATTTAATAGTTCAATTAATTTCGCTAATCTTTAATACCTTTATCCCTAAAATAAACTGTCTGTGCTAGATAATTTCTAATTGCATTTTCAGTTCAAATAATCTGCATATCTGTCCATTTGTGTCTGTACATATTACTATGCTAATATTTGAGGTAAAATTTAAGTGTCAATCTAGAGTAAAAGATATGAAATCACATTCCACATTCCATTTGGTGTGTTTTGGTTTTGATTTTTCTTTCTTTCTTTCTTTCTTTCTTTCTTTCTTTCTTTCTTTCTTTCTTTCTGTCTGTCTGTCTGTCTGTCTGTCTGTCTTTCTCTCTCTTTCTCTCCCTCCCTCCCTCCCTCCCTCCCTCCCTCCCTTCCTTCCTTCCTTCCTTGGAACTTACCCTAGTCAGGCAGGCACTGTACTGCTGAGTTGTATTTCTTATTTTTTAAAATTCCCAATATTTCCTACATCTATGAGGAGTACGTTCACTTTTCCAAACTTAAAGAATGGACTCCAGATGCAGAAGGAACAGAAAAATAAAACTCTGATGCAATCAATCTCATAAATCTGGGTGTCTGATAGTGAGGCAAATGCACTTTAAACCCTCTCTCCAAAGTAGCTCCCTCCTACTTTTCCTTAATGGCCAACTTCTAGAGCAGAAACAGTCTTTTCTGGATATCACTTTGTTTCATCACTCCTTCTTAATCGCCAACTCCCAATTTGAGTTTGATTTCTTCATGCTACTGTCTTTTCATTACCTTGGGACTTCCTGAGCAACGTCCCTGTGGTGACTTCATGTGACCTTGCAGTTGCTTTACTATTTTTCTACTTAGCTTTAGCTAAAAGAATATGCTTTTATTCTCACTTTCCCTACTCACATCCACATTCTACAAAGGCTCTCTTACTATTTTTATCTTTACTGTCGAGGTCCTGTCTCCCAAGAGACCTTCTAAATGTATGAACTTTGCCAAGAAGTTGGAAAACTCCAGTAATTTCCACTCAGATTTCAGCTACTTCATCCTAAAAATGGACCACTTTAAGTTCCTTTTTCTTACACATATGTGTAATTCATCTAACAACTCTGACTTGTTTGTTCTGCTTATATTCTGTTTGTTATTTACCAATTACTAGCCCATGCCTGGTCTCAGGTAATTACTGATGATATACTACAATTTTAATTCAAATGTCAGAAAGAAATAAGCAATTAACTGTAAGCAGAAATTTTTGAAGTACTAATGGTTTTGAATTCCTCAAGTTTATGGTAGAGAAAGACTTCCCATAGGTCAGGACATAGACCTAAATAATGGAAACCACCAAGAATATGTGCCAGTAAATTTGTACCTATCCGTGTCATAGTCAAACTGAAGAAAACTAAAGATAAAGAAAAACTTTAAACCAGAGGAAAGAGACAACTTACTTAAAGTGGTGTGGTGTTCCACACTCGTGGCCAGCGATATTCAGTATGTGCTGATCATATGGAATCTCAATTTAAAATTTTAATACATTGTTTTATCAGTATAGAAAACTGATTCAAAGACTAACTATCCAGAACAACCAATGAAATATTGTAGAGGAAGAATAATATCCAAATAGTCATTCTACTTGACTATAAACTTATCATAAACTTTTACTAATAAGGATTATGTGGGACTCCCAAAAATGTAGACCAATCAGTGAGACACAGCAATAAATACTCTATAAGTAACTGTACAAAAGTACGTTCAGCTGATCTTTTGAAAAATATAAAAAGAAGTCAATAGTACAATTTTAGCAAGTGGTGCTAGAATTAATTTAAAACTCACTTACAAAATTAATTGTATGTACATTGCAAACCTAAATATCAAATTCATAGCTAGAAAACTTCTTCAAATTAACAGAGGACCAAATCTATGTGATCTCAGTATTAGTGATAAACTTTTTAAATTTTATTTATTTTAGTGATAAACTTTTATGTGTATTACCTAACATGACTCATGAAAGAAAAAAGTTAATCAGACTTTATTAAAATTTTAAAAAATTATCTGGGTATGAAAAAGCCACACAGACTGGAGAACATATGTGCAAAACAGTTTTATGATAAAAGAGCTATATTCAAAATATACAAAGAACACCCACAATTCAACAACAAAACCCAATAAAAATAAGAAACAAAGGATCTTAACAGAAAACTGTTTTTAAAGAATACAGAAGGACAGATAAACATACAAAAACTATTCATCATCTCTTATTAGGAAGTTGCCAGTAAAAACAATGGGATACCATTGCATAGCTATTCAAAACATGAATTCAAAAAGAAAAAAACAAAAAGAAAAAGAAAAAGAAAAAAAAGCACAACAAAATAAAGTAACCACAATAAACACTTTGAGAGACGCAGAGCAAAAGTGACTCCTGCACATTGCTGTTACTAATGGAGAACGGTACAAACACTCTCCAAGATGGCTTGTCAGTTTTTACAAAGCTAAACAGAGTATTTTGGCTGACTTGAAAATGTATATCTGTACAAAGACATGCTTGCTCATATCAACAGCAGCTTTACTGAAAACTGCGAACCCTGGAAGCAACGAAACTGTTCATCAGCAGTCGGGCAAGCACTGTGGCGATATTATAATCACACATTACTTAGCAGTAAAAAGAAATTAATCTTCATAATGCACAGAAACACATACAAAGAAACTTAAAATAATTGCTAACTGAAAAGAAGACAGTATGAAATTGTTACATAATCTAAGATTCTCTTCTCTCTCTCTCTCTCTCTCTCTCTCTCTCTCTCTCTCTCTCTCTCTCTTTCTTTCTTTCTTTCTTTTTGGTTCAGGCTCTCACTACACAGCCCTATTAGTAGAGGTCCTCCTAATTTCTGCCTCCCAAACGCTGGGATTACAGGCGCGCGCCCCCACGCCCGGACTCCATGGCCAGCTCAGCGCACCCGGGGGTGCGAGTTCTAACTCTATGAAAAAGTGTAACCTAGAGAGACAGCGACAAGACCACTGGTGAAAAACAGCTCAAAGAGAAGAGAATAAATAAAACCTGGGGGATATTAGAAATGGTGAACCTACTTTACATACGTATGCAATTGTAGATAGATAGTGACATAGACAGAGTCACATGCACAGAACTATGCAACACAAATAAGAAACAACCTTAACTATGGGCTGTAGGCACTAAAAATGTATCAATATTGGTAAATATTGTAAATCTGAAATCTTAAAAAAAAACTGTGGAGGGATAGGGTTAATACTGGGAAGCAACAGATGAAGTTATTATACCAATTCAAGTGATCCTGGAAGAATCAAAAGTATTTTTTCTTCCATTTCTTTTTCCTCAGAGAACATCTGTCACTTATACCCATATGCGCGGCGTTTGAGATCTCATAGTTTGCAGCTCCTTCAGGGATTGAAGCATATATGTGCCTCTCCATATCAGTCAAATCCGCACATCAAGGGGGTGGGTGCCAGCACCCTGCAGCACATAAATGAGATCGCTTCTAGAAGAATTTTTTATGCTGACATAATCTCATGCCATTATTTTAATTTTAAAATCATATATGCAAATGAGCTTAAGTACAAATGCTATTGTCAGGCTTAAGGCAAGAACTGGGAAAATGATTAATCTAATTAGAAAATTGTATTGGGGAACCCCTTGTTTTCTGGAAGAAAGTACTTCTTTGAAATGTGGTATAAAAACAGGTGAAAATCTTTTTAATTTAAATTAAAGTACCATTTCCCCCTCTCAGTTGTGATTTTCTACTTAGCTTTAAAATAAATTCACTAACAGTTGTGTCAACAGTCCTATTTACAAAAGAAAGAAGGGAGGAAGAATAGGTAGAAAGAAAAGTCTGTATTATTGTGTTTGAGATATGAAATAGTCAGAAATGCTGGTTAGAGTGGGAGGACTATATTATTAAAGCTACCCACATTCTTCATTTTTAATCTATTATTTAATTTTGCTTCCATGAATGTTCTCATGCAATCACTGGTAAAACACTAATTAGTATTTATGAACTGATTCATTTTATGCTTGACCTTTAGCTAATTACAGTTGGTGAATTCTATCCTTCTGGTATACAAATAGCTTGACAAACAGATGTCTTTCTGTTTTGAATATCCAATGTTTAATTAAAATAGCTTTAAATTGTTTTTCCCTACACTTACTAAAGCCACATTTCAACAAAGTGTAAAGTGTCATTATTAATTATTTGAGAGTAAGGAGCATTACTTTTTAATAGTAACTCATTTTTAACATAGAACACTATTGAAGGATTGCAGAAGTGAATAGGATTTTAAAACTATAATTATGTGTTATACTACATTTTCACCATAATTAGAAGGTAGGGATTATTATGATTATACAGATGAGAAAAGTAAAACAGAGGTAAAATGATTTTCATAGAGCTAATCAACAATGGAGTGGGAAAAGTGTATTGCATATTTCATTTCTCTATATCCTTCATATTTATTTAATAAGTAGTACCACAAGAAGAGTTTCTACATCTTAATAAGCCTATCTGGTAAAATTCTGCATATCACAAAAATGCAAAATTTCTGCTTGCAATTAAAGGGTGAATAAGTAGAATAAAGATATGCTGTGAACAGGGGACTTCATGACTGTTGGGTCTGCGCCCATGCAGCCATCCTCTGCGTCAGCATGGTGAGAGAGTAAGCAGGGTTTGGGAAGCCCAGAACCAATGAGGAGCCGCTCCTAGACTGACTTCTGGCTTCCTCCCCCGAGTTAACACTTCCTTTTTTGTTCTCTCCCAACAGTGTGTCAAGTCTTCCCCAATTAGTGTCTGTTAAGACCCCATACCCACCACCATACAAACTCCAATGCCAAAACAGCCACAAAAGTTCTGTCACCCTTCCTCCTCTCCCATGAGATTCCTTACTCTTGGCAGCCCTCCTGCCGAGCAATAGAGGATTTCTTTAACTATCTCCCACTTCCATTTCTTGCCAGAGAAAGGTACCTTATAATAACCTCAATGAATATAAACAATGCTCCATAAACAGGAGCTAAAATTAATAATCAATATAATGACAATGGGGAGAAGAGAACTGGAGGAGAGAGAGGACACAGTAGTAAGAGAATTTAGACCAGAAACAAGTCATGTTATGTACATGGACCCAGTGCTCAAAATTATTGTAATCTGCATGTTTGGTAAACACTAATAAAAACACACAAATAAAAATTTCAATTAGATCCAGTAACTTGATGTATGTGCAGTTACTGCAAATCATGTCCATTTCATGAGAGAAGATTGAAAAAAATATCTTAATGTGACAGTTTAGGACCTCAGGCCTAATCCTGTCCTTGGTCTCCTGAATTTTCTTGTACCAGCTCCCAAGTCCTCCAAAGACAACCACAAAAAACACATTGAAAAGCAAAGTCAAGGTTGAGGACTTGAGGAAGGAAGAACACCATTTTGATACAATTTTTGGCCATGTCTTAGAAAGAAAAACTAAGGGCAGGTGTTGATCAGATTTCATTCTGGACATCATGGCCTTAGGGTGATTTTGAAAGGTAGGAAATCAATTTGTACTAAGTTGATTGCGCTTACTAGCTTTGGATGTATGGGCAGTATGAAAAGGTTTATTCATATAATTCTTAATGAGTTAAGCTGTCATAAGACAATTGTTTAGTGGAGTCATAGCCTTGTCCTCTAGGATGAAGTATTTGTTAGAATGCTGGGGGAATGTGACTTACACCTGTTTTCTTACACCTGTTTTCTGCATTGGTTCACAAAGTAAAGGGATATGATCACTTTGGCTGGCATTTGTTAACACAAATCTGGGCATAGAATCTTCTGCTGTTGCTTCCCATTATTTTTCTTCCTTGATGAACCTCTCTTTGAATTCCAAGACTTTCATTTTACAAACGTTTAGTGTGTAGGTGTATATATCAAGTTTTTCAAGGCCAGAAGAATATTAAGGTAGGTCCCTCACCTGAAAAAGGCTCCTTCTAAAGAATTTTGATAGATACTAACAATAGGTGATCAAAACGAATATTTTTAAAATAAATGTGTTTAGCACATTTTACAATAATTGGAAGATTGCTCTTCTTGCCTGCTGTGATGTTTCCTCCATCCCTCTAACCTTCCTCTGATGATGTACAAAAGTCACTGTTATGAAGGTAAGGTAAGATGAGGATAATTTTCCTTAAATTTGCTAAAATATTCCTAGGAGATTCACGATCAATTCCTTTATAGTTACAAAACTGCAAGCCCTTATATGTAGGCATAACTTCCAAAATAGTATGCATGCTTGCTATAATTCACCTGGTATCATGGCCAAGTATATGGTATAAATGGAAAAGATACATAGTCAAAGTGTATTGCAAACTGATTGGCAAACGAAGTACAGTAGGTGTTTGAAGAGTATATATACACAAAACTAAGCTTAGAGTGCATGGTACCACACCTATGATAGCTAATTACCGTGTGTTAAATTAAAAGCAAAAGATAAAACTTGTTAGTATGGAATGGAAAGCCTCTCCCATTAGAAATTTGCTTCAAGATGTAGAACTGAACAACAGAATGAGTCTTCCATTGTAATAAATTATCCCTGTGTCACTGGTTGTAATATTTTTCATTATTTTAATTATAAAATACA
>NW_004524604.1:15891397-15894933 GCF_000260255.1 Octodon degus | reverse complement strand
ATATCATTTAATCAATTTTAAGACTACAATTCAATTATACCAAATCTGTTCACAATGCACAATTATTCTTAGCACTATTCCCCAGAACTCTTCTCTTTTTGTGAGTCATTATGCCCATTAAATACCAATTCTCCATTGCCCTTTTGCTGATAATTTTTGATTGCAATTGATCAATCTTGCACACCTATGTCTGGCAATCTGAGCAACTACTTTGAAGATAACAATATATAATGCAACAACCATTAATTTCCTATCGTCCTGTATTGAAGTTCTGTATAATTTCTATCATTTTTGTTTTGTTTTGATTTTGTCTTTGTTTTTGTTATTTTGTTTTTGCTCTTTTCTATTTAAAATAAAATTTTAAATAAAAGAGATTCCTGGAGAAGGAATGGGATTTGAGGGTCCTGGCCTCATCAGTGGTGCAACGCACTGATGAATTTGTAGTTGAATGGACTGTGAGGAGGTGCGGCAGGTTGTGGAATTAGGTCTGCAGGGTGTGACCAGACCATAGCTTTTCCTCAGCCCCATCCTCTCAACTCTTTCCTTTTTCTGCTTCCTGTGTGATATGGTTGGATCAGCTTTCTTCTGCTGTGTTCTTCTTCCATGATTTTTGTGTTGCCACCGCCAACTTTGGACTGACATTTAGAGAAGTGTGAACTAAAAATAAATCTCTCTCTCTTCAGTTGGATGTTTCAGGTATTTTTGTCACTTTTGGAAAGCAGATGCACCCTTCTTTCCTTAGGCCTTTGCAACCACCACTCTATTTTTCATGTTTACGATTCAGCTATTCCAAGTAGCTCACACAAGTGAAATTCTGTAATATTTGTATTTTTGTGCTTAGGTTATTTCACAAAACACATTATTCTTTATGTTCATCTATGTTGTACCTTATTCCAAAGTTGCCATGCATATAGTTAAAATCAGCTTTATTTGTAGAGTTTATAGATAATAAACTGTATCTTGCAGGCATTTGAAGCCATCACGATAATTCAGCTATGGAACACGCCTTATATCTTAAGAACATTTTCTTATGACCTTTTCAAATCCATCAGTCCTGGTGTCCTGGGTTGTTCTCATCAAAGACTGATCTGCTTTTGGTCAATAAAGATTATATTTTGTATTATTGAAAAAAATACATGAAAGCAGTGAAAGATAGACAGATAGAAAGTCAGTCAGTCAGACAGACAGACAGGTAAACAGACAGACAGATAAGCAAACAGACAGATAGATACAAAATATGAAATCATCACAGTATGTGCTTTGGGGCCTAAACTTTAGATTTAGATAATTTAGTAATAATATGATTATGAGACATTCACTTTTTTTCTAGATCTCTTTTCCACTGCTTTGTTTCTGAGTACTACTCTATCAAATGAATATTAGGATTTCAACTTCCACAAATATTGTCTGTAATGTTTTGTATCGCTTTGATAAATTCCTAAGAATATTCATGATGTATTAATTCATGAAGAAAAGGCCACTGCTCACCAGCGGTGCTCTCCAGAGGATTCCTATTTCCAATTAACATTCTGTGTCACATTTCCAGTTTGTGTGTGCTCTTCCTTCAATGCCTTCAACAACATCAAGTACTGCCAATTAATTGTTTTGAATATACTGAACATAGAGGAAATTTTCAGGGACTAACTAGATTTTTACATCTTTGTGAAATGAGTGTTCTTTTATTTTCCATGCTAAATTGACTCTTGTTAATGAATTATATCTTTAAGAATAAAGTCGGGGGGGGGGTGGCCTTAGCTCAGTTGTTTAAGTGGCTGCTTCCACAAAGCTGTCAGCCTCAGGTTGCTGTAGTTCGATCCCCACAACACTCCAGCCAGCCAAACCACCCCTGAGGGCATTCAGATAAAAAAAAAAAAGAATAAAGTCCATTACTTGGCATGTGTGAACATTTTTCTGTCAGTCACTGTGCATCTCTTAATTCTTTTAATTGTGTCTTTTTTCAGTGCAAAGTCATAAATTTGGATAATTTTTACTTTGTCTTTTAAAGTTTGTTTCATTAGTACATATTAATTTTACATAAGAGTGGGCTTTATTTTAGCAAGTTTGTACATACATGCATATAATATGCTTTGATTATTTCACTTATCCCATCACCTGGCTTCTCCTATGACCTTCTCCTTCAATTTTTTTCCTGCTCTGATAGTCTTTCCATCATTTCATTTATAACTATATTTTAGATTCCACATGCAAGAGAAAACATACTGTATTAGATTTTCTGAGTCTGGCTTGTTTCACCTGACATGTTAGCTTGCCTAAGCAGGTGATTTACAATGTTGAGCTGTCTTACTAGCACCTCCAATTATTATTCATTTTATGTTATTAATTGTTAATTCATTTTCAATTTTGTTGAAGTTTAAATATGCTATCATAACCACACTTTTAACCTTTATGAAACCTGTTCACAGTGCAATATAGAGAACTTATTGATGAATGTGATACATTCATTTGGAAAGAAAATATATCCTGTAGTTATTAGCTATGTTAATAACTACTATAGTGTAGTTGGCGTTGTTGGTATGATTATCTATACCTTTAGTCCTTTTTGCCATCGGAACTTTTATGATTTTCAAAGTAGTCAAAGTACAGTGAAAAAAACAGTTTATGGAGGTGTAAAGAAAGTTGACTGCAACGCCAGTTGACAATGTTTAGATAGGAATTGTTACATTTTTGTCAGCCTGGTGTTTTGAATTTTCACACAAAATTTTTCAGTAGGGTAGATAAATTATGCTTTCAAATAGAAAATGTAGACCATTTTTACCTGTGCTATTGTATAATCAAAGATGAGTATCTTAAATCGTTATTTTCTCAGAAACCATTTGTGTCAATTCTGCTGGTAAAAGGTAACAATAAGATGTATCCTTTTTGTAAAGAAACAAGATTACTCTATATTTTATCTGTACTTTTTACCTGTATTTTAGTGCTTATATCTTTTCTTTAGTTTATTTTTATTTATTTATTTTTATTTCTTTAATAATTTTATTGACACAAATAGCAATGAGACAGTTTCAAAACCGATTAGTAGGACAGTTTCAATAATTAATACATTGCATATTGCTGTCTTCATACTGGTTATTCATAGTACAAGATGCAGACATGATATCCTGTCCACAAACACTATTAGCACAAATCTTTCTATTCACTGAATTAAGAGAAAGTATCTGTATATCTGTCCTATTTTATATATACAGAAACAAAATGGTCTTCATTTGTATCCTCTTTTTTGGTTTAGTTTTGTCAGAGATGGGTATTCCATTGTCATTTCAATATTGTAGGTGCACGAGTTCCTCAAAATATTCAACAACAACTTGTGACATTGCCATTTCTACGGATAACCAACTATTATTATGGGCTACTGGACTGTTTTGGAATTTATTTAGCTTACTTTTGATTTTTTCATATAAAAGACATCTTTAACCACCTTCTAGAAAATGTCTTCTTTTCTTTCTTTCTTTCTTTCTTTCTTTCTTTCTTTCTTTCTTTCTTTCTTTCTTTCTTTCCTTCTTTCTCTCTCTCTCTCT
>NW_004524604.1:15884755-15891297 GCF_000260255.1 Octodon degus | reverse complement strand
TCTCTCTCTCTCTCTCTCTCTCTCTCTCTCTTTCTCTTTCTTTCTTTCTTTCTTTCTTTCTTTCTTTCTTTCTTTCTTTCTTTCTTTCTTTCTTTCCTTCCTTCTTTTTGTATTTTTAGTACGGGGTCTACAGCGTCTCACTACACAGATCACTCTTCTAGTGATCCTCTTGTTATCAGCCTCCCAAGCACTGGGATTACAGGCTCACACCAGCATGTCCAGTCTCATTCATTGTCTTCTCAGCATGCCCTGGGGCTGGGACCAGCAAGGTATGCTGGGGATTGAACCCAGTCGCTGAGCCTGCCTAAGCAGGTGCTTTAGTCCACTGAGCTGTCTGGCCGGCCAAGCTTTTTCCTTTAACTCATAAAACCTTTTAGTTCTTAATGATTTATTTAACTTTAGGAATTGTACTTTTTATCTGATTAACCTATCTTATTTATTTTGGCATGAAAGCATCATGGTATAAGAGGATTATTGGTATATGTGGTAAACTGTTCAAATTTGTGCTGTTCCCAGAAAAATGCAATATAGTAGGAAAATAAAGATAATGTTTCACACTTCTTCAATGTGACTCTTACAGTCACATGTAAATGTATACCAAATAATTCTCATGATTTTAGAGTGCTGAAAATTATCTATTAATATATGCAATTATTAGAGCACTGTTTTTTAAGGTTATTAGAATTTAGTTGGCAGTACAATAATTTAAACATTGTTAAATAACAATATTTGAAAAAAATCCAAAATAAGCACTAGACAAAATGGTATGATTATTATTTATTCCAAGGCCTTTTGGTTTTAGGGATGAAATAATAGCTTATTTGGTTTGTATCTACTGAAAGAGGAAACAATTTCAGTTAGATAATAAATTTCTCAATGTATTTTACACAAACACAGATACAATGCAAAATAATGTCAATCCCAAGCATAATTGCTGGTTTTGATGAATAGCTATTTTCATTCCTTCTATCTGGAAATAAAGATTTATACCCAAAATGCAATTTCCCAGTTGTTACATGATTAATGCATCTATAAATATTTCAAATATTTTTGAGCTTCTTAGGATGATGCCTCCGTGTGATGTTGACATTGCACGCGGCTCTCCCAAATGTACATCAACAGAGTAAGGTTCTGTAACAACGAACTTCAGCCAACGCAGTAGCAGCTGGCTTGCCTGTAACTGCCAACTAATTCTCATGTTACAGGTAAGCCCCACCTGGAACTTAGGACTCCGTTTTTCTATTTGGCAGCGGAGCTCGGTGCTTTGGAGCCCTTTGAAAATTCCATCTGGATACAATGTGTAGCTCTTTTTTTTCTTCAGCCTCAGAGGAGCTGTAAAATTGCGCTCTGTTACTTTCTGTGTTAAGGGAAAACAAAGGATTTGTTACTATGCCATCCTTACTGTTTTATTGAATTTTATTATCATGTCAACTTAATGATATTTTCCTACTTAATATTTTTTCTTAGCCTTTTGAAAATGAGCACAACACATATTAACAAAATGAGAAGGCCCTATGTTTGTGCATTTTTAAAGGTTTTATTAGGTTTTCTATGTTCTCCCACGGCTCCCTTACGCAAAGAGTAAAGGCCAAATTCTTCCAGTAATGTTCAAGGTAAAATCTGACTAGGCTGTCAAAGGCCCTCTTACCTTCCTTCTCATTCTCCAGCTTATTTAGATTCAGCCAACATTTTCTCTGTTCCTCAAATACACCAAAGATTGTCTTACCTTTCACTCTTTTTTTTTTTGTTTTTTCAAAGTTTTATTGATAAACAGATAGCAATGAGACAGTTTCAAATCCAATCGGAAGTACAGTTTCAACAAATAATACACTGCATATATTTTTCTTAGTGGTTAATTGCTGTACACGAAGTGGACTTGTGAAGCTATTTGCAAACACCATTAGAACAAATCATTCTATTCATTAAGAGAATGCAACTATATATCTATCCTAACCACTTGGAATACACAAATACAAAATGGACATTCATCGGTATACCCCATTTTTTCTAAGTTCCATTATTGAATATTATAGGTGTGTAAACTCAGCAAAATATTCTACAAGAGTCCAGTAGCCCATAATAGCATTGGGTCCTCTGTTTAACTGGCAATGTCAGAAATTATTGACCTGAGTCCCCCACAGCTCAACATAACAGCATGGCTTTATTTCCTATATTTCGTCTTCATACTTTTCTACTGGATGGTTAAGAGCAAGGTAAAGCAGGACCTATGCAACAAGAGTTGTAGCTTTTTGGTCTGAGAAGGTCAGTGAAATGTCCTCAGGATTTGTCTTGAGATCCCGTACCTCAGATTGTAGAACCTTTGTCAGTGCAGCCTCCCATGCACATTATCTGACCACAGTGCAATGAAACCGGAAATAAATGACAAAAGAAACCAGAAAAAAAAAAACCTTTCACTCTTTTGGTATCTACCTCCTGAAATTCTTGAAGACAGTCTCATAGCTCCCGTCTATTAAGTATGTGGTTATTCACGCTCACCAAGGTCACTTATTTAAAGTTATAATCCACCCAGTTGTTTTAATTTACCTGCTCTATTTTTCATCATAGCACTTACTACTTTTATTTACAATGTATCTTTTAAAAATTATTTTCCTGGTTTATCATCTTTCTCTACTGCCAAAATCCCATCACTTAAATTAATACCTGGCAATAGTAGTGGTACAAAACACAACATTAACAAATTTGTGTAAAGATCTAGTTGAGTTATTTGTGGTTCATTGGGCAGAATCCCCTCTCCAACTCTCTAAAGATTTAGAATATTTCTTCTAATGATGAGCTGAGCATGGTAGTTGAGCTTTATAGATGGGAAAGCGGCTGATGCAGAAATGAAATAAGAATCAGATTGATTCCTTTAAATTTATTTCAGTTAGAGAGGAGACTCACCTTGTAAACTCAGGTAAAAGGGAACCTTTTTATTGGTGATTGTCAACCTCCTGTTGTTTTAGAAAACTGTCTTTCTATAAAGGTCTTATTAATTGTGTGGCATCTAGCTTTAGTAACTCTTCATATGGTTTGGTCTGTCAACTTTATTGTAAAGTCTATTTCTAAGCAATGTCTTCCCAGTACTTTCCATCAGATTGTCAGTAAATATTGGCCAAACTTAATGTTGGTAGACTATTTTTGTGGGGGAGATGGGTGTTGAGAATCAAACTCACAACCTCACACTTTCCAAGCAGACACTTATGCTGCTGAGCTATCTCACTGGCTTGATGCTGGAAATGTAGTATGCATGAATTTTTGACTGGCTCTCTAAGAGTTATAAGATCTGCTACAGGAAGTTATTTCCTTCATTACAGATAACTTATTTATGAAAATGTGTTTTGATGTAAGGTTAAAATTCCATGCTTAAAATAGATAAGAGCCTTTTCTGGAATACTGAAAAAACATTCTCAGAATTTACAGCAGGGTTCAAGGCCTGAGCTGTATGGTAACAAATCTTACTATCATTACTGAAAGAACATGGTGAGACCTCAGAGTAGTGATTACTAAGGATTCACAAATTCTGAGTGCGAGGCGAAAGAGGCAGAGCCGGCTGGGCTTGAAAGCCCCTTCAGAGGGGAAGACACGAAAAACAAAATGCAGGCTGAGCAGAAGTCAAGGGACTCATCAGGAATTATTTGTGAAAATAAGCTAAAGAATGAGCTTTCTTTATTTTTATTAGGCATGAATTGAGCTTTACAGAGCTCTGAGAAGTCTGAAAATACTTCCTCATGTAATCAATAGCTTGAGAACACTTTAATGCTGACGAGGGATATTTTTTCTTCTTTCATTTCCTAGTTTCTTGTCTATTTTCTTTCCAAGGGGTGTGTGTGTGTGTGTGTGTGTGTGTGTGTGTGTGTGAGAGAGAGAGAGAGAGAGAGAGAGAGAATTAATTTCTGTGCAAATACACGTATATGTGTACATATATGTATTCCTATGATGTTCACATCAGTACATAACCATAATTCAATTTGTTAACTGGAAAATTTATTATTGCATAGATTTTTTTCTTCAAAATAGTTGCTTTATTATTTTTTAGAAATCTTTATTTTATGGAAAAAGTAAAATAAAATTTCCTAATAGAATAACAATGTTTACCACATTGCATGTTGTCATCATTAAAGAACTGCTCAAAGCACAAGTTATGGGGATGAATTTTTCTCTAGTCGGTATTAGCACAAACCTGCATTTGAAATGTCATTTGCTTATTTATTTATTTATTTATTTATTTATTTTTTATTTATTGAGGCCAGCTCAGCCCACCCTGAGGGCAGGGCTGGTGCAGCATGTGGTGTTGGCGATTGAACCGCAATCCCTACGATTTGCCTAAGCAGGCGCTTTAGACCACTGAGCTAGCTCGCTTAGCCCTATTGTATAGATTTTAAATTCTAATTGCATATACTTATGTCTAAAGCAGATGTGAGTTATTTTCTGTATTATATAGAGTATCTTCAAATCATTGATTTCTCTGATGCATAAACAAATCATTTTGTCAGTTAATAAATGTGTTTTTGTTATTTCCTTCCACAGTGCTTGGAATGCGGGTACATGGTGACGTTGCTGGGATGCTTCAGTTAGAAACATGTTTTTTCTATTAGTACTTGTTTGTAGTATTTTATGATTACATTCATCAGGCGAGTTCACACATATATATGCAAACCCCTGCTTCAGTCACCCTTTTCCTCCTCTCCCACTCTTGGCCCCCTTTCCACTGGAAAAGAAAAAAAAATCTACTTTCTTATTTCCTATTATCTGATTTGGATTTTGCTTTTTAATTTATCTATAACTTGGTTGACTCACATAAGAGAAATTACTTGACATTTAAGCTTGAAGGTCTGATATGTTTCTCTTAACATTATGATCTCAGGGTAAAACCATTTTCCTACAAATGACACAATTTTTTCTGCATCGTGTATAAATGTCACATTTGCTATATTCACACATTAGCTGATGAACATATGGGGCATTTGTAAGATTTAACTGTTATGATTTCTACTGATATAAATATGGGTGTGCATGTATCACCATGAGATGATGCCATCTACTACTCAGGAAGATAACTAGACGTGGAATACTTGGTTGAATGGAATTTCTACTTCCTTCTTTTCTTGAAAACTGATATCCATTGAAGTTGTTCCTATCATCTCACAAGTTTTTGTTGCTGTTCCATTTCTTGGTGATGGGCATTTTTTCTCAGTAAGCTGGGATTGCAGTGTTGTTTAATTGGCATTCATCTCATAGCTGAAGAAGTTGAATAATTTTCCCTCATTTATGAACCATTTGTACTTCCTCAGAGAAGTGACTACTTATTTCTACTAGCAATTTTTGATTAAGTATTTTATTTGTGGGAGATCTACTTTTGTGCAAATTGTTTATATATTTTATGTTAGTCATCTGTATAAGGGAGAACTGACAGTGTTTTTCCATTATATCTATTTTTAGTCTGTAGGTTGTTTCCTTTGTTGTGTAGCAGCTTTTTAATTTGATATAATCCCATTTGTTGATTCTCCAGTATTATTTCTTGTGATGTTGGAGTTTGTTCAGAAAGCTCTCACCTGTGACAGTGTCTTCAAGGGTTTTAGCTACTTTTATCTTCCAGCCAATTGTCTCTTTTCAACATTTTGATTGGAGCTTAGCACATGATGAGATACGTGGGATCAATTTTCTGCATATGAATATCCAGTTTTTTTAGCACTGTTTATGAAACAGGCTATCTTTCTTCTAGAGTATGTTTTTTAATAATTTTCAAAAAATGATTATCAAGCAATCAAGTTGATTTGAAAGTTAGGCAGTGCTCCTGCATCCTCTATTCTGTTGCATTGGTTACACTTCTGCATTATTTCCCCAGCCCATGTCAGTGTCTGTCACTGTGGCTTTGTAATATGACTTCAAAAATGAGAGTGTAATGCACCTGACTCTGCTATATTTAGCCAATGTTTTTCTTTTCTTATTCTTGGTCTCCTCTAGCTTCATATGAATTTTCATATTTTTTGTTAGTCCTGTAAGAAATGTGTATTTGGTGTCTCGAATGGATTTGCATTAAATTTATTTATACATCAGTTTGAGGAGTGTATCTGTTTTTGTGACATTGTTCTGCATATTCAATAATAAGAAACATCTTTACTTTTTTGAAGTCCTATTCAACCTCTTCTTTCAGAATAGTATAATTTTCATTGTAGAAGCCTTTTTGTTATAAAACACTCCTTTCTCCACATAGGAATTTGGTTAATTCACAAGGATTAAAAATTTTGTTTTTCTTCATGCTATTGTGAATGCTTTCTATTCTTAATTTCATTCTTAGTGAGTTTATTATTAGTGTATAGAAATGCTACTGATGCTTTGTTTTTATTGTATATCCTGATTTATTGTCAAATTTAATTATTAATTCTAAGAGCTTTTAGTGGCTTTGTTTGTATTTTTAAGGATTATGTCATGTGCAAATAATGATACATTCACATCAGTGGACATCAGTGTCTTGGTCCTGCAAGTTTTTCCCCCATTTATTGTCTGTCTGTCTGTCTGTCTGTCTGTCTGTCTGTCTGTCT
>NW_004524604.1:15879739-15884655 GCF_000260255.1 Octodon degus | reverse complement strand
TCTTTCTTTCTCTCTCTGTCTCATTTTCTTTCTTTGGTTCAGGGCCTCACTAGGCAGCTCAGACTCATACTGATCCTTCTAGCTCAGCCTCCCTCCCTTCCTTACAGGCTTGTGCCACCACGCCCTGTTTTGGTGAGCGACTGGGTACTGGCACGGCATGAGGTACAGGGATTGAACCCAGGTTCTTGCACTTGCCAGGCAGGCACTTAGACTGCTGAGCTATCTCTCCGGCACAACTTTTCCCCATCTAATACAATGTTCGTCATAAATGGCTTCTATCAGAGTGAGGTAAAATCCTTCAGAAACTGTTTTCTTCTGAATTTTTATCAAGAGTGAATGTTTGTTTGATTTTGTCAAAATCTTTTCCTCATCTAATGAGATGATTATTTGTCTTCTGCTTATCTGATAATTTACATTTATTGATTTACTTATATTAAACCATGTTTGCATCCTTGGGTTGAAGTCTACTTTTTCATCATATATAATCTTTCTTATGACTATTTTGCATTCTCTTTGCCAATATCTTGTGGAGGATGTTTACATTGTTGTTCATTAGAGAGATTTGCTTATAGCTCTCTTTTTGTTGTTGGGTCTTTGTCTGCTTTTGTGTTCAACATGCTGGTAACTTGCAAGGAAACCTTTGGGAATATTCTTTCCCTCTTGGTGTCACAGAAAGCTGGTAGAGTATTAGTGTTAAATCTTCCCTGAAGTTCTAGAATTTGGCTGTAAATCTGTAATATCCAAGGCTTTTCTTCACTGATGGAACTTTTATAACTGTTAACATTTTATTGCCTATTATTAGATTATTCAAGATTTTAAGGATTCTTGGTTCTTGTCTTGGTAATTCATATGTATCCAGGAATTTCTTTATTTCTTCTAAGTTCTCCAAATTTATGGCGCATAGCTTTAAGAGTTATCTGCTAGTAACCTTCTGGAGAAGATTATATAAGTATCTATTGTGATTTCACCCATTTAATTTCTAATGGCATTGGTTTGTGTTATGTCTTTCCTTTTTTTAGTAGAATTGGCTAGGGCTAGCCAAATAGCTCAGCTGGCTAAAGTGCCTCAGGGCAGGGTTCGATCCCCAGGCCTGCGTGCTGGCCCTGCCCCCAGGGTGAGCTGAGATGGCAGTTGAGACTGGCTGTGGAAGCATGAGCCTGTAATCCCAGCTCTTGGGAGGCTGTAAATAGGAGGACCACTAGGAGTCTGATCTAGTGCTAAAACCCTGAATGCCCTGTAGACCCTTCCCAAAAATACAGAAAAAAAATAAATTTGGCTAAAAATATGTCTATTTTGTTTATTCTTTCAAAGAACTGACTCTTCAGATTGTTGATTCCTTATATAGTATTTTATTATTTTTTAGTCTCCAATTTATTAATTTCTGCTCTGATCTTTATCTTTCCTCTCTCCTATAGGAGCTCTAGATTTGGATGGATCTTGTTGATGAAGGCCTTAAGAGGCAGCATTAGGTTATCCCCATTTGCTCTTGTTCTGTTTTCTTGCTGTGAGCATTAATAGCTATAAACTTATATTTTAGGGTCAATTTCATCGTGTCTCATAAGTTTAGGTATGTTTTACTGGCATTATAATTTAATGCTAAAAAATTCTTATTTCTTTATTAATTTCTTCTGTGACTTATTGATTATTCAAGTGCTCCGTTTAATTTCCATCAATTTGCATAGTGTCTGTTGCTATTGATTTTAGTTTTATTACATTAAAAATCTGATCTGTGATCTGATAATTTTCAGGAATAATTTCCATTCATTTACATTTATTAAGTATGGTTTATTAGGAGAATGTGGTCTATTTTGGATAAAGAACCATGTATACTGCCAAAAGGAATATGTATGCCACAAAAGAATTTATATTTTTGAATGGAATGTGGTGTTTCTATTAAGTTCTTTTGTTCTAAGTTTTGATTCAACTCTGATTTTTTTTAGTTGATCTATTTATGATAATAGTGTATTGGGATCCTCAATTGTAATTTCATTGATTTTTATCTAGCACTTTATTCTCGTTATTGCTTGCTTTATACAATTGTATGAGCTAGGATTTGCTGCATATACTTAAAATTGTTATCTCTTCCCATTAAATTATTATGTTAACCATATATATGTCTTTCTTTGCTGCTTTTGATCAGTTTTGATTTAAAGTGCACTATGTCTGAAAATAGGGTAGCTGTTCCTGTTCATTCTTGGATCCTGTTGTATGAAATATCATTTCTTATCCTTTAATTTTTAGTCTATGAATTTATTTCTGTGTTAAAAATATTTCTTCTATACAACATCTTGTTGGACTTTGTTTCTTGATTCACTCTTCTAATCTGTGTCTTTTAATTGATCAACTGAGTAAATTCATGTAGATAATTACAATTGATAGGTATTGACTTATTGCTGTTAATATGCCATTAATCTGTTATTATTTCACTTTCTAGTGTTTCACCTCCCTGCTGCATTCATTCTACTGTAAGTATAACATTTTTTAGCTTCTTTGTTTCTTTCTAATGTATCTCTGGGAGATTTTTTGACACTTGGTTTGATGGTAGTGATGAATTTCTTTAAGTGCTCTTTACGTAGGAAGTATTTTTTTCTCTGTTAACTTTTTCTTTATTCTTTTAAAGAAAATTTAAAAATCCCAAAACCAAATCAACAAACAATAAACATGATAGAGAATTTCAAAACATATGATAGGAAATTACCAATTGTTGCTATATTACATATTGTTTTCCTCATAGTAGTTACTTAGATCATCAGATATAAGTATGCAAGATTGATCTATTCACTTTGAGAGATAATTTTGAAGATAAATTACCTGAGTGGGAAGTTCTGTTAGGGCTTGAAACACTTCATACCAAGTTATCTTTGCCCTTAAGTTTTGTGCAGGGAAGTCTGCTATAATTCTGATGGGTTTTCCTTAGTAATAATAGATTCATTGCTTTTCACTGGCAGCTTTTGAGATTCTATTATGTAGGTTTTCTGAAATTTTAACCATGTTGTGGCCTAACGTATCTGATCATAGCAACTGAGATTCTATGTTCCACACATATTCCACACACATCTTTATGTTAAATTATTTTTCTAAGTCTGCAAAAATTTCTGCTATGAGTCAAATAAACATTTTATTGCCTCTTGTGCTGTATTTGGATTTTACATTTACTCTAGTTACACTTATATTAGTCTTTTTTAACATCTAATCCCTCTGTGGTTTTGAATGAGTAGTTTCTTTCCAGGGTCTGCAGTATGAGAATACCCCAGAGGTGAGGCAGTGTTAGCGAGCTGCCGCTGAGATCTACTGTTTCCACACTCTGTCTTTTGGGTGTGAATCCTGAATCTTGCCCCACAGGTCCTGCTGGGTGTATTCTGTCAACAGAGTCCTTGCTGAGGCTGAAGTCTTACTGGCAGCTGCCAGTTTCTGTGTCCCTTTTATCCCAAGTTACATCACAGTTTTGCTATCTATCTACATGGTCTTTGTGTTTGTGAGGTGTCCTCCCCACCAAAGCTTTCCATGTCCCCAAACCTTCCTAAGCAGGATCTATCCTTGCTCACATTGGCAGAAGGCAAAAGCAGATAGACTAGGGTTCTGTGCTGGAGGTAGGCCTACATGGTGGCTCAAGCACACCACTGGACTTTGGGCCAGTGCTCTCAGACTCAGCCCTGTCTGAAGAACCCAAAACTACGCTGTCTTCTCTTCATGGAGGAAGGGGACTCCTTGGCCTTTCCAGTCTGCGCGTCTTGGGGGTCTATGTCTATTCCCCATCCCTTCTGTGACTATCTCTTGTTGCTCTATCCCACTTAGTCAGTGGAATAGGATAACACCAGAAACACTGAGGTATATTTTTTTCTATAGTTATTCTGTAGATCAGCCTTTAAAATTAACCCCTTCTCAAGATGGCATCTGATTAAACCTTTTCACATACAGCATGTGGTACATTGGATTTCTTTGGCAACTCTGCTGTGTCATTTAAAAGTAGTTGCTTTCATAGTAACATCTCATATTGTCTTTGCAGTTTACAATAGTCCTGGGCTTTCCTTGAGGGCAGTGTGCTGTTTCTCCATGAAGCTGCCCACTCTTTCCAGGCTGATTTTCTATTAGAAGCAATTAGTCCATCACCTCAGGAGGCAGTGCCAGCTCTGCACAGCACTTTACCCGCCTCTATGTTGCACTACACTTCTCGGGCTTCTCTGTAGTTTCTAGTGCTACCGTCCATTCCCTGCCAATTCCTAGAAATGTACGTATTTTTGTTTTTTCCTTTTCTACCACGTTATTGTTTTCCAGGCTTCAGTACCAAATCCTCGAGAGGCTGAATTTTGTACATGGTCTCTATTCTTCCATTTTCAGTCTCAAGTTGTGATTATTCTTTGAAATAAGCATTTCCATACTTACTTTAAAAAACTGCAAACAAAAGATAGGTGGTTGCTACGGTGACACCGTGAGAGTCTGCATTTTATTCAATGTTCATCTGTCTCCTAAAATCATACACTGTTTTTTCTATCAAACTGCTTTTCTATATATGAGAACTTTAAGCAGTATGACTCCTACATTAGAAGAATTCTATCAGAAAATCATACTTACTTTAGAAAATCAGGATTTATTGGTATAATAATGGGATAATTCATGAAAAGAAAGCACAGAAATGAGAACGGGAAAGACTGGGCCATGGCTTCAGCAAACACACATTTGTTTTTTACTTGCTTTCAGTAAAGGAGTTTGAACCCAGGTTTTAAATTTCCTAAGCAAACATGTTACTATTGTGTGTCATCCCCAATCCTTTTTTTTTTTTTTTTTTTTTTTAAGACAAATTCTTTCAAAGTTGTCAAAGCGGCCATCTAACTTCTTAAAGTCCTGGGATTACAGGTATGAGTCATTAAATTTGTAACACACTCATTTTTCCTTCCTTCCTTCCTTCTTTCTTCCCT
>NW_004524604.1:15877466-15879214 GCF_000260255.1 Octodon degus | reverse complement strand
TTTGGGGGGGCAGAACCGGGGATTGAACTCAGGCCCTTGATTTTGCCAGGGAAGCACTTATTCCGCTGAGCCATCTCCCTGGTCCCAACAATTCTCTTATTAAACTGAAGTATCATTATTGGAAGAAGGGGTTAAATGTTTTGGACAGGCTAAAGCAACAAACCATAACAAATGTAATATTCTAGAACATTTTAAGGCTTCTAAGAGTGGGCACATTGAAAAGTTTATTTAGAATTTCTTTCACAATAATTTGCTTCTGCAATGAACTGCACTACTTCTAATCAAGAAAAGATTTAAAGGGATTATCTTATTCATTGTTTCCTAAATCCTGTCTTTACATGAAAGCTTAGTTAGAACTGGAATGAATCCCAGTGAAAACAATGCTTATTGAGTTTTCTAGTTTTAAACTTAAAAAAAATTACTTTAAAAGTAGGTCTGAATAAAATTCTGTAGTCTTCCAGCAGAACACCCTAAAGAAGGTAATTATAACATCTCCTGAGGCTACTAGCAACTATATCCATTTAAGCAGGTACTTGAACATGTAGCTCACTTCCTCTTTTTTCATGGGAAACAATTGGTGCTGGGCAGCTATATTATATGATCCCACTAAGCAGACTTTCTTTCTAAAGACCGATTTCCCCACTGGACACAATAACTGAAAGACATCACACTGGTTACAAATCAGTGTGGCTCTTCTCTCAGTATCTCTTGGTAATGTGTCCACCAAAGTGGTGCATAAAATTTCAGAGAACAATAACATTAATGTGAAAAAAATATCGAAATTTCTGACCTGATCTTTTTATTTCACTATAGGAATCAACAAACAGCCAAGTAATGATGATATAAAGTCAGTGTTTTCAAATTTGGAATAAATTAATGCTGCTATGGGCAAAAAGACAAGTGAAGATGCTTCTCTGAAATCTGTGTAGGAAGTCAGGAGACCAGTAATGGAGGCACAGATACAACAGAAATGAAAAGGAACATGTAGTCTAATTTTCACAAAGCAATATGGCTATGTCTATAAATATTACAAAGGCATAAAAGTCATACGGTAAAAATATATTAGTAACAAAAGAAACATTTAAGAGCTATTGAGTTATTAATTAGAGATTAAAAATAATATCTTAAAAACTCTAAAATACATTACTAAAGAGATTAGCTACCTAACCAGTGAATTTCAGGGAACAGAGTTCTTCACTGATAAACACAAAAGGACAAGCAAGAATAACCCAGGAGGTAAAAACAGCTCAACAGACAAACATCAAGGTTAACAAATATAGAAACTCAACTAAGAGGAATATCAGCCAAACAGTATTTGTTTTGTATTTGTCTAACACTTTCAACAAATAACTCTTTTTCACCTTATAAGGTATATATTATCCATTCAGTATACAAGGTTGAAGTTTAGCAAGTATAAATAATATGCTTAAGGTGACACAGCTACTATGTATCAGTTCTGAGAATCAAATCTATGCTTTCTTAACCTAAAGCTGTTTTCCTCTCACTCTAGTGTTCATGAAGTCAATACTAAATTTGAAAGTGTTTAAGCAATACTTACCTGTTAAGATGCCATTTTGCTTACTTAAACACAAAGTATTACCAGCAGTGGCCTAATAGCCTATGGAAAATAAAGGTGTGGATGAATTGTTTCATCATATTTTGCATTTTAAATCGGGGTATTCTGTTTTTTGTTTTTGTTTTTTTCTGTATTCAGGGAAGTGTCTACAGGGTGTTTAGGGTCTCACTAC
>NW_004524604.1:15875400-15877246 GCF_000260255.1 Octodon degus | reverse complement strand
TTTGGACAGGATATCATGTCTGCATCTTGTACTATGAATAACCACTACGAAGACAAAAATATGCAATATATTAAATTATTGAAACTGTCCTACTAATCTGTTTTGAAAAAAAAATTCAAATAAAATGAAAAAAAAAATCTAAGCAGGCACATTAGTCCACTGAGCTATCAGGCTGACCCTCAAATGCAGGTATTCTGTTAATAGTGACTGCAATTCAAAATTATGAATGGCAGCCCACTGCTGTTATAGATTTCTTTTGTGTTAAAAATAATGCAATTAATGTGGCAAAATGAATTTTAGCAAATACAATATTTTTTATGAAGTTCATTTGATTTTTAAAAGGTTTGAATAGTAATGCTACATATGTATTATAATACATAATACCATAATATTACATATAATACTATATATGATAATATCCTATCATTATTCTTCTATTAATGTTCTTCTCTAGCTTAGTATGAATCCATTTGTCACTAAATATGTCATACATCTATTTTATTATATATGAATGTTATTATGTTAAAAAGATAAAATACAGATAATTGTAGCACTGATTTGTGTTAGCTCATTGCAAAGAACAGTTAGAGCTTATATTGTTTGATCAATCTTACATGCCTATATCTGATAATCTGAGAAATTAGTTTGAAGATTACATCAGGAAACATAATAGCCATTGCTAATTTCTTTCATCTTGTTTTGTAATTCTGTATCATTTATAGTTTTTTAAAATCATCTTTAAAATAAGGAAAATGTAAATAGGAAAAAAAGATATACTCAGAATTCAAAAAATTCGCTTATGGAAATTTTTTCAATTATTACAAATTATTAAAATTTCCAGTTATTATTTTAAAATGTAGTTCTACATTGTAAAATTTATGGAATAGTCATCCACAACAGAAATCACAACAGTTTATAACTTTTTAATTCTTTAAAAATCTGATAAAAAAAGACATATAATAAATATTTATAATCATACATTAGTGTAAAGAGATGGTGGCCAAATTTAAAATACCATTAAACTAGCAATTGATAAGACATGAGGAAAATGTCTTGTTCATTTGTAGAAGTTGATATATCCTTTACTTTCAATTATAAAACATTAAAATCAAACCACATAATTCATTATTGAGTTCTGAAAGTTATCAAAATATTCATTTGATAATTACCAAAATAATACATGAATCATTCTTATATCATTATATATTAAAAAATCTAGGTCATTGCCAATATATAAAAATGTTGTTTGTATAAATTATAAGAATTAAGTTGCCTCAGAGATGTCTGAATTTTTACTTAAAAAAGCACTATTCTTAAGTGATTACAAGTGCCAGTAACTTTTACTTTTATGAGAAATTAGCTCAGGAAATCAAACTGTCACTTAATTTTGCTCTAGTGAGTCTCGTATCTTCAGTTCATGTCCTTCTTGGGATACATTTTTCTCTGTATTCTTGAGGATTTATTCATGAATTCCCATTAGCATTAATAAGGGTTGTATAACTCTATCCCTTACACAGCCTGTGGTAAATGAAATCCCTTTGGCATAATTTGCTAGCATTTAAATGAGTCTTGGGCTTTATAAAATATAATTATGGTGGAAAGTTACTAATGTAAATACTAAGGAGATATGGGAAGAGGAATTAAAAGTGCCCTTTTACAATGTCATAAGAGGCCATACTTTCTTAAACTGAAAGACACAATAAAGGGAAATTCACACAATATCCATCGGATCACCAGCGTGGGGAACATTTCCGTCTCTTGTGGAATTAACAGACATTAAACTCAAAACCTGACTTAATCATCAGATCACCTAGATTCTTTATAATAAGAGAAATAATCTGTCTGA
>NW_004524604.1:15873046-15874640 GCF_000260255.1 Octodon degus | reverse complement strand
GTAGTAAAACTCATAGTAACTGAAAATTACACAAATTTCCTGATTCACTTCAGTTGCATAATTTGCAGTTCTGAATTTGCAGTCTGGGCTTGAGTCTAACCAACCTGAATTAGTGTGCTTTATTTTTATGTGAGTAAATCAACATTTCTCAACCACATTTTTGTAAACTGGTAGTCCTGGAAATATGCTAGGCTGAAACAAGACAGTTAGTTTACAATTGCTAGCATATAGTATGATATTTGACATATGATATTGTTCAATATACTGGAAGACAGAAGCATTATCTGCCTTCAGGAGCCACCAGGAACAGCTGTGGGGCTGCCATTTTCATATAGTTGGACAGTAATCAAAAGGAAAGAAAATCTTAATCTGAATGTCTACCCTTTTTGAACAGCCAATGCTTTTATTTAAAGTTATTTATTACTGGAGTTTGTAATTTAATGGAAAATATCCCCACCTGTAGCATTATTTGTACATGTGTTTTCATATTCTAGAGTACTTATCACTCCTTTTCTTTCTTGGTATCAGTTATATTTTCAAATTTTCAGACCGGGAATATAGCTCAGTGGCTTAAGTACCTGCCTGGCAATTGTAAGGTCCCAAATTCAATCCCTGGTACAAAAATATAGTAAAGTATAATGAATATATTATTATATTTAGTGATGTAGCTTGAATCAAAACATTATAATTTCAATACTAAGTGATTCCAGAGTTGTACAAGAAATATGCATAAAACGTCCATACAGTTATATCACATAACTGTTTTCATTCGTGGTGGCGGTGGTGGTGGTGGTAGTGGTGAGCTTGGCCACACTTCAAATGGAGGGCCATGAGGTTCTGTTCCATTTATGGTCACCTCTTTATTTTATATACGTTGCTATTTTGAAACCCTGACATTTGGCGAAAGCTGCTCTACTAGCTTTTATACTGGATGAACTGGAGAGTGGAAATATCTATTTCAACAATTGGGTTTTGAATTGTTTTATTTTTCCGACCACGTGCAATAACTTTATGCACATGTGGTCAGAAATATAAATGGCATCTTAAGCTGTTGTTTGTGTCCCAGAGCTAACTCTTACTTTTGCAAAATATCTTAGCTTTCTATCTGCACTCAGTAAAAGGCCCGTGTTCTGAATTCCACAAATCACATCATGAAAGTAAATGTTTAACGACTGTATGTGCACTCTGATCAGTCGTGCTTCTGTCCTTAGTGCTGCAATAGCTTTACCTGAAACACGATAAGCTGCTGCTGTGACTACAGCATCCAAAGAAAACTACTTCTTTTACATTTATTCTCTATCAAAAGCTAAATTGTTTTGTAACACCACTAAATTTGCACAGGTTGTACCACCCTAACTCTGAAGCAAATGCAAGTATAAATGTCAAGAAAAGTCCAAATCATGGCCTTGTCAAAGGTTAATCTTACTCATCTGAGTGCAGTGATTTCTCCAGTTCACTAGAACTCTTCAGGTACCATTTTGCTGTTGTAGAAGTAGAAATGCTCATGGATTCCTGTGGTGCTACAGCAGCGTGTGTGGTGAGACAAGGACACATTCCAATGTTAAACCATTTATATTATCCATAAATTTGCAAA
>NW_004524604.1:15868257-15871621 GCF_000260255.1 Octodon degus | reverse complement strand
GACTATGAAAGATTTGATAGTAGAAGTCAAATTTTTTGATAGTAGAACTCACATTTTCCATTGAAAACTATGAAAGTAAAAGTAAAAAGTCACAAATGAAAAGGAAAATAGAAATATTGATGTTTTTGTTTTTGGTCAATGTAAGGAGGTTGAGTATCATGAATAAATATTTTGCTAGCTTGATGTGTAATTCTTATATAGCTCTTGTGATATGGAGACCTCGTTTGTGTCCTTGTCCCAGGGCCTGCAGATGTCAGCTTACACAAACCACATTATCTGTCATTGTAAAAATTTATATAGCAATTTTTGAATGATTAATATTAAACTTTTGCTTGTTTATATCAGTAGCAAGAGAAAATAGCTAAATTCCATTTACCCACTATAGATAATGAAATAAAAATTCATGCCCCACTTATTTGTAAGGTTCGCACTGTCAGCAGTCATGTTTCCAAAGTAAAAGTGATCTAGGTTCTTTTGATCACTGTTACAAAGAAATATCCTCTGTGTATGCTGCAATGTGATCCAAGACAAATCAAGTTGTTTTAAATCTTCAGGGGCTGATGTTCAAATCTATGTATCAGGTGAATTTTCTCATTTAGTTTAATCCAAAGTCAATCAGTTAAGTTTATTTTCTAATGTTTAATGGTTTTTCTAATCAATGCTAATTAAAATAGCTAATCTGAAGGAAAGCTAGAAATGTCTGCTCCTAAAAGGGATATTTTATAACTGTTTTGCCCATGTTCTCCGACATACTTGAGACACTCCAATGGAAATACAGGGCTTTCTTTGAAACCTCTTCTCCTTTATTCTGTCGAGCAACAGTGGCTTCTAACTCAGTCATGGAGCTCTGTAACTGTTTAATTTCTAAATCAAAACACATAGGCATTGCACTGTTAGAGAACAGATTACTGTTTTGGGGATGCGAATCCTTTCGGGATGCTCAGAAGCCAAAGTGTAGATGTGGTTCTTTAGTACACCTATATTATGGCACTTAACACACTAAGTAAACATGGTTGATTTCTCTACTTGCTTGTATGACTTTTTTGCATAGACACAAAAGAGCTGAAGAAAATCCATTTGTGTATGTTTATCTTCTTTCACCTTCTCTGAGGTTTAAGACTATTTGATATTAACTTGGAAATTTGCTCTTATTTTAGTTGTCTGTACATTTCATTTACTTATTTACCGATTTCTGTACTCAGCCACGCTCAGTTAACTCTTCCTGCTCCATGAATGTTTCACTTTGCTGTGTTTCCATCTGCACTGCTGTGGGCCAAAGTCAACCTCATCTGCACCTTACCTGTGCCCGTCACAGTCCCAGAAGACAACATCAAATGCTGCATCACAATCTCAAACATTGAAGTCCAAAAAGCTTATAATACTTAAAGTCTAAAATCCTGAAAGGAAGATTAAAATCCAAAAAGGTGAAACCTTTAACACACAAATATAAAAATCCATGATTCTTACTGAAGAAAAAGTTAGAAATTTTAGTTCCGGTGAAAGGAATCAAGCACTTTGGGGCTGCATGCAGTGTAGTTGCAACATAGTAAGCTGATAACTTAAAATTCCAATAAAGTACCTTTTTTTGTTTTGCCTCTGAGTTTGTTTCCTGAAATAATTATTGCATGACTCTGTCTCAACTAGATGGGGGAAAATCTACCACACAGAAATAAATTTGAGCCAGTCAGGTAGCTCAGTGGATTAAAGCGCCTGCTTAGGCAGATGCAGGGGCTGAGAGTTTGATCCCCAGCATACTGTGCTGGCCCTGCCCCTGGGGTGCGCTGAGAAGATGATTGAACTTAGGCTTTGGGTTTTTTTGGGTTTTTTTGGCGGGATGGGGGATTGAACTCAGGCCCTTGCACTTGCCAGGGAAGCTCTTATTCCACTGAGCCATTTCCCCAGCCCCTGAGAAGATGATTGAGATTGGGCTTGATGGCACATGCCTGTAATCTCAGTGCTTGGGAGGCTGAAAACAGGAGAATCACTACAAGTCTGATCTACATAGTGAGACCCTACATAAAAAATAAAGATAATAAAGTTCAAATATTCCCAGAGGAAAGTTTTGACCATTAAACCTAATTGCCAACTTGACTACTGAGTAGATCAGCACATTTTTTTGTTTCTCTACATGTACTCCCGGGCCTTTTCTCTTTGCTATTCTCCCCTGCCTTGATTCTTAACCATCACGAGCTAATCCTCCTCAGAGATGCTCTCCACTATGGTCATTCTGACTCTGTGCCAGCCAATCATGTACTAAATCCTTTGAAGATGAAACTATGAAGTAAGCACCTCCTTTAAATTGTGGATATCAGGCATTTCATCTACAGGCAAAAATGCTGATACAGAACATTGGTATCCAGAGTAGAGTCATCACACTCATTGATATGGTTTGGATGTTTTTGGAAATAACTTGTAGCAAGTTTTTGGAAGAGTTTGCAGAAATAGACTATAGAAACCTTAGAAAGTTATGAGCAGAGCCCAATGGGGAATTCTGCACAGAATTCAAAGGACAAAGACTCTTGTAGGAATATGGAACCTAAAGGCCAGGTTCATGATGTTTCAGTTGGAAGAAGGGCTCTACTGAGAAATGGACTATAGGTTATGCATGTTACACTCTGTTGAATAGTCTGTATTTTGCTCATGTGCTGAGAGTTACGGGAGGCTGAGTTTAAGTGCTGCAGTCTAATTGAGCTGGTGGAAGCAATTTCAAGACAAACTAACATTTAGGCTGTGACATGGATATGACTGGCTGTTTTTAACAAAATTTATAGAGTGTGTAAAAGAGAGCAGCAAAATTTGGAAAATATAAATGTTAGCTCAAAGGGAGCCACATATGAAAGTGGAGTCAAAGGAGGTGTGGTTGCTCAAGGGATTAATGCCCCTACAAGGATACCATTACTTTGAACAAGAAAAAATATGTCTTGAACACATCTAAAAATTAACTTGTTATATGCTGAAAGTTATCTAATGATCAGCCCTTTATTTAGGAAGAATGCTACTGGGTGCTGCTCCCAAAGGGCAGGTTAGGCAATCTGTTCCCTGGGATTTATTTTATGATCTTTACTTCTCGAGATACTCAGAGGTCACTGCAGCAATGGGACATGCAGGCCAGGCTACTTCTCAAGATGGCAGCACACCTTAGCATCATGCATGTGAGGCTCGTTGTTACAGAGGCAGAATTATTCAAGAATTGTAGGTCAGGAAGGCTTCCACCAAGATTTCAAAGCAATGCTTCAGAGGCTGGGCCAGAAAGTGGAAGATGCCAGAAATGTGGAATATCTGCCAACGCAAGCCACAAAAGGAGCGAGGAAAATAGATAAACCACGTGGGCTGAAGCTGGCAAGATCATAGGACTGCGGCAACA
>NW_004524604.1:15866304-15867067 GCF_000260255.1 Octodon degus | reverse complement strand
TAGAGATTTGTTTTAGGCATACTTAATTCTGTGAAAGTGTACTTCAGCCTAGACTGTGCATGCCAAAACTATAATACCTTCAAATCTTACCTATTAAATGTATGCCTACATTTGAAAGGAAAACTTTCTGAAAGTCTGAGCTTTGTGAACAACTCCGTGTGAGGGGTATCTTAGGTAGATTTTGTTTATATCATCAAAACAAATGGCTTCCAGTTTGGGCCATAATATGTTAGATGAGCACAGTTATGAATCTTCCTGATGTACACACTCAGTCATAAATATATAAATCTGTTGATTTTGCTTTTTGACATTGCTTCATATTTATATGTGTCTGTTTAGGTGGTATATTATTAGTTCATTTTCTGTAGCTAATAACACAATTCCACACATTACATAAAGAAAATGGGTTTATTTTAGCTTACATTTTTGGATATGTGAGGTCAAGGGCTACATCTGGTAATTGTTTTTGGTAGATCCTGAGACATGAGGGCATCATATAGAAAGGGATGAGAAACATACAGGTGTACCTCCTCTCCTCTCTTCTCCTCGTCTCCTCTCCCTTTCATTGCCTTTCTCCTCTTTCTCCTCTCCTCTTCTCTTCTTCCTCTTCCTCTTACCTCTTATTCCTCCTGTCTTCTTCTCTCTCTGTCTCTATGTGTCTTCTCTCTCTGTGTCCTTATGAAGCTGAAAAAATTTATTCATGGGGTTTTCCTCTGGTGATATCATCTACTCCTGATGCCTTCCCACCTACATATACTTTAGT
>NW_004524604.1:15861316-15865161 GCF_000260255.1 Octodon degus | reverse complement strand
TCCCTTGTGCTTGCCAGGGAAGCATTTATTCCACCGAGCCATCTCTCCGGCCCCTTGGATATCTATTGTAATGGCAGAAATCTAGTGAAGGCAGCTCTCCTCTCTATTATGCCCCAAACTGCAAAATGTCAAGATCCTTCCATCGTTTGCTCACTAATAATTTTTTCCTGGATTTTATTTTCTTTCTTTCTTTTCTTTTTTTTTTTGGCAGAAATGAAGATTGAACTCAGGCCCTTGCACTTGCCAGGGAAGCGCTATTCTACTGAGCCATCTCTCCAGCCCCTAAATTTTCTTCGATTGCATGACAGTGTTTCACATGTTGTACGGATGTAGCAAATGCTAAATGCATAATTGATGACTGAGTGAGTCAACTAACCTGTAAATCATTATGTAATTAGAGAAGCTTTGATATTACCTTGAAACAAGACTTCTCTTCTGCCTAAGGAGTTTAAAATGCAGATATTAAACATGTAGTTAAGAATTATATAATACATACATCTATGATATATTGCATAAATGAAGAAAAGTAAAAATATGCATGTCTTAGAGTTGAAAAAGACAAAAATAATCCCACTGATGGATCTGTAGAGTTTGGGGAAATCTGCTACTTAAAAGTGTACGCTGCATTAGACTGCTGTGGGCTGGTGTGTGCACATGTGCTGAAATACATGGGATTTGTAGAGAACTGATTTGACAAACCAAATGTACTGAAGTAGTGGAATGCACACAACAAGACACTAAAATATTTTAGGAGGGACCCAATGTTCTGTCAAAAAACAGCCAAGGCAAAACTGGTTCCACATTTTAATAGAAGTCTTGCATGTAGAGTATTATATCATTTGTGAATAATGATAATCTTCCCTCTTCCTTTCCTATCCTTATTCGTTTTATTTCTCTCTCTTGTCTAATTGCTCTGGTTAGTTTTACCAGAACTATAGTTGATAGCAATGGTGATAGTAGCCATCCTTGTCCTGTTCCTGATTTTAGAGTGAAAGTTTTCAGTTTCTGTCCATTTATATAATGTTGGAGGGTGTTTTATTATAGATGAATTTTATCAGATTGAGATAAAGATCATCTATTCTAATTTTCGGTGGTGTTTTTATCATGATTGACATAAATGCAAATTTTAATCTTGATAAATAAGCAGCAAATAAGTGTTGACCTACATATATGCACTTGAATATATAGTTAAGTAATATAGCTTTAAGCATATTTAAAATATTGTTCCTAATCTGATTTCACTCGTACTATTGCCAAACAAAACTCAGAAACAATTCAGAACAGAATTTAGGGCCTGCTGCTGTACAGACCCTAATAGTATGTGAAAACTGTCTTTTCAAAGAATTTCTGACATACAGTAGTAGTGAAATCCCTTGTTTTAGTAGAATGAAAGTCATTAGCTACATTAATGAAAAGAAAAAAAAAAGAAAGAAGACAGACAGACAGACAAACAGACAGACAGAAAGACAATAAGAAAAGAAAAATAACCAGATGTACTTTCATGCCTATTCTCCACTAAAAGAAATCCCCAGAATGTACCTGGTTAAGCCCCATAGAAGACAGTGAAGGTAAACACTAAGCGAGAGACATAGTCAAACATTCTACACATAGAGTAAAGCAATACAATGTTTGGATTCCAGTTGAATATCATAGTAATGAGAAAAACAAATGTTTGTTTTCCAAAGAGAATAAGAGGAAGCAAAACATAAAGTCTCACACCATTCAGCAGAAAGTCAGTTGATCAGTATTTAGATATAGTTTGAACTTTGACATTTGCATAAATTGTATTAATATTCCACCCACACTATCAAATAGCTGCTCAGCAATGTTAAAAAATATACGGCTCTGCAGCAATTTCATTCGTCTTTTGATATCTTATATTCATGGGTTACAAATGGTGCTGGAATTGCAGAAGTATTATTGTTATTCCATCCTATGCCTCTCCTCCTAAAGCTATTGCCATGTTTACAATTTTCTAGCTTTGAATAAAAATTAATTAAACTGCATTAATGTGTCACCTAATTTAACAGGCAGTGACTAAGGAAAAAAAATGTGTTTCTAGAGTAAGCTTAAATTAGATTTAATCTTTGACAAGCAATGATTTATATGTTTTCTTAAACATTTTTCTCAGTTTGTACCTATTTGTTACGTTCTAAGAAAATAAGCATTTCATCAACGTGATTCAAGCACCCAAATGAACAAACACTAGAGAAACCAGAGACATTGGGGTACAGGTGAATTCTACATAGGCTAGCAGCAGCTGGGGAGATAGCTCAGTGGCATAAGCACCTGCCTGGTAAGTGCAAGGTCCTGCGTTCAATCCCCAGTACCAAAAAATAAAAAAGGAAAATTAAAATACTTAGGCTAGCACAATAATATCCTGAATATGCCAATTTATTACATAGGACAGGTTATTATACTTTATGATATTAGCAAAGAAAACTACATTCTAATACATTTGAGAAGTACTTCACATGTATAGAACAGATCAGAGAAACATAGAATTTTATAAGTTTTGAAGATACTTTAGGAATGAAGTGTAATAGTTAGCATATGCTTTGTCTACCACATTTCTTGGACACAGATTAATTTAGAAATTTTTGCTAACTCTTAACCTAAAAACTGGCATGCCTGTGGGCAATAAAATTCTGCAGGCCTTTTATAGTGAGTTATGCAAAAAGAAAATGAAAATGACACACTTGTGGCATTTGTTTTGAAAACATAATATATCAAAATCCTGCTTCAGCTTTGCTTGACTTGAAGGCATAATCTCCACGATGAGGCAAGCGGCTGTTATTTGGCAATATTTGTGACTGTAAGAAAAGGTTCTAACGCAGCAGCCTTGAGGCGACCTCCTGTTTCCAGGGAAGGACAGTGGAAATACAATACTTTACTTTAGACTGATAATTTAAAATTTTAATTATATAATTTTCATTTAGAGGGAGTTGAATGCAATCTTTTTTTTTATTTTTAAGGAAGGGTCTACAGGGTGTTCAGGGTCTCACTACTAGATCAGACTTGTAGTGATTCGCCTGTTTACAGTCTCTGAAGAGCTAGGATTACAGGCATGTGCCAGCATTTCCAGTCTCAATTGCCATTTCAGTGTGTCCCAGGGGCAGAGTCAGCATGGCAGGCCCAGGAATCAAACTCCCAGACCCTGCATCTGCTTGCAGGTGCTTTAATCTGCTGAGCTCTTTGGCCAGCCCTTTCAATCTTAATTGATAAAAAATAAAAGTACTCTTTTTAAAAATATTTATTTATTTAGTTATTTATCTATTTATTTGGTACAGAGTCTCTCTATGCAGCTTAGACTCATAGTGATCATCTTGTCATAGCCTTTCCAGTGCTGGGATTATAGGCCTGTGCCACTATGCCTGCCTTCAGTGTGACACAGTGCACCCAGAGTTCCAGAGCCAGGATGGCAGGCCATACTGGGAATCAAAGTTGAGACCTTGCACTTGCCAGGCAGGTGCTTATGCAGCCAAGCTATCTCCCCAGCCATATGAGTACATCTAAAAAATGTAAGGACATCTTCAGGAGTCGTAACTCAGAGAATTAGAAACACCAATCATTGTATCCAAAGCACGTGGAAAGTAGATCCAGTCTATGGTTCATTGCAATTTGTCAATGCTATTTACAAAATCCTCTTTGGGTCTGGGGAAATGGCTCAGGAGAATAAACGCTTCCCTGGCAAGCATAAGGGCCTGAGTTCAATCCCCAGTTCCACCAAAAAAAAAAAAAAAAAAAGAAAAAATCCTCTTTGCAGTGCTATTGTGAGTATCTCAAGTTCTACACAACCCAGTGTTCTCTTTGAATGTGAAGATATGATATCATTCTCAAAAGGA
>NW_004524604.1:15859695-15861216 GCF_000260255.1 Octodon degus | reverse complement strand
TTTTAGTTCTTTCTAAATTCTAGAGAGCAGATCTTTGTCTGAGTACTTATTTATCATGAATTTTTCCACATTTGCTGGTTGCCTTTTCACTTTGTTGGTAATTTCTTTTTATGTGAAAAAACTCAGTAAGAGCAGGTCCCAGTTATTAATTCTTTCAACTGTTTCTTGTGAAATGTGATTTCTGTTCATGAACTCTTTGCCTACCTCTATGTCTTCAAGAGTTGCTCCTACATTTTCTTCCAGATTTAGTGTCTCTGCTTTAATGTTTAGATCTTTAATCCATTTTGGCTTTAGTTTAGTGCATGGTGAGAGACCTGGGTCAACTTTTAGTTTTCAACATATAAAGAGCCAGTTTTTCCAGCACCATTTGTTAAAGTGCTTATCTTTCTTCCAGTGAGTATGTTAGGCCCCTTTGTCAAAGATAAGGTAGCTGAGTGTGTTTGCAGGGGCTTCAGCATCTTGTAATCTATTCCATTGATCCTCAGATCTGTTTTGTTGCCAGTACCATGCTGATTTTATCACAGTAGACTTGTAGTATAATTTCAAGTCAGGAATTGTTATGTTTGCTGCCTTGTCTTTATGGCCCAGGATTGCCTTTGCTATTCTAGGTCTTTTCTGGTTCCAGATAAATTTTAGGATTGATTTCTCTAGGTCTGTGAGGTATGTTGGTGGTAGTCTGATAGGGATTGCATTAAATCTGTACAGCAATTTTGGGAGTAAGGTCATCTTCACAATGTTGGTTCTTCCTATCTAGGAGCATGGAATATCTTTCCATTTTCTGAAATCCTCTACGATCTCTTTTATCAGAGTACTGTAAATTTCTTTGAAAAGATCTTTGACTTACTTAGTTAGATTAATTCCAAGGTATTTCATTTTCCTCGGTGCTATTGTAAAAGGTATTGTTTCTCTAATTTCCCTCTCAGTGTGTTTGTTGTCTGTGTAGATCAATGCTGTAGACTTTTTGGTATTGACTTCATAAATTGCTATGCTACTGAATGTCTGTATTAATTCTAGTAGCTTCTTGGTGGATTTTTTTGGGGTCTTTTAAGTAAAGTACCATGTCATCTGCAAATAAAGATTATTTAATTTCTTCTTTACCTCTTCTTATTCCTTTCATTTCTTTCTCTTGTCTAACGGCTGTAGCTAATGATTCCAGAACTTTATTGAACAGTAGTGGTGATAGAGGACATCCTTGTCTTCTACAAGATCTAAGAGTAAAAGATTTCAGTTTTTCCCCACTTAGGATTATGTTAGCTTTTGGGTTTTCATAAGTGGCTTTTACCAGATTGAGGTACAGGACATCTATTCCAATTTTCTGTAGGACTTAGAACATGAATGAATGTTGGAGTTTGTCAAAAGACTTTTCTGCACCAATGGAGATGATCATGTGGTTTTTAGATTTCACTCTATTGATATAGTGTATTACATTTATAGATTTTGAATATTGAACCATCCTTGCATCCCTGGGATGAATCCTACCTGGTCATGGTGTATGATCTTCTTGATGATTTGCTGTATTCT
>NW_004524604.1:15855484-15858998 GCF_000260255.1 Octodon degus | reverse complement strand
CTGCTTCCTGGATCCATTTTCACTTGAAGTAGCAACACTGAAGTGTCAAAAGACAAACTGCATTTGCACAGCTTATATTTGATGTCTTTGAAAATATGATAGGATACCTTGAATCAGTTTCTGGAGACATTTTCAAAAAACGTATGCCCTGCCCAAACTGAAATAGTTACTACCACTGTGTGCATTTCTACCACCAACTCTTCTTAGTACCAACTACTTTATCTCTTAGCTTATCTCTCATCTTCAAGAGGAAACTCCTTGATTCCAAGGATGGCATTTTCTTAAGTTAACTTTTTTATTTTTTACTGGAACCAGGGATTGAATTTAAGCCCTTCCTCTTGCCAGGCAAGCACTTATTCTACTGAGCCATCTCCCCAGGCCCCTTAAGTTAACTTTGAAAATGTTTTACATTGACGAGGTGTTGAGCACATGTCAAATGATTTTGAAACATTTTTTAATGTTTAGTGAGTGTGATATTTTCCTATTACTTTTATATAGATAAGAAGGGAAGAGAATTATTCAAGGGTTTCATTTCAATGGCCATGAGAAATACCATGAGACCTTTCAGAACCTATTGCATGAAATGTGCCTTGCCTTGGAGCATCCTGAGACTATTGACTAATTTAGTAAAGCCATAAATAAGAAAAAAGAAAGCAGAAGAACTATGTTGACTGTTTTGAGTGTTTGAATTTTGAGTAAATTTAGTTAATTAGTTTGATAGAAAAGGACCACAGAGCAGTGGAACACATCTGTCTTCAGTTAATGAGGACCATAACCTTATTAAGGTACCTCCGAGGAAAGAAGGAGCTACGTCCCTTCAGCAGCTTGGTCTTCTGCCCCCACCTCTGCTGCCTAGCATCACTCCGGGGGGCCGCGATGCAGTAGTTTCTATGGTCTATCTACTGACTGGAAAAAGAAGTTGGGGTTGTTGCTTAGGAAGAACTTTAGGCTACTGTGTAGCTTAATGCCTTTCTTCTTCTATTTGTATTTGTTGATCATAATCAGGTGAAACTGGGTGGGGGGTTTGGCCTAAAAACTCTAAATTCTGTGACAAGACATCAGATAAAATAAGCCCTTGTGCTTCACAAAAACATGTTTGAATAAGTGCATTTTAACTGTTAGCTATTTTTTTTTTTTTGTTTTTTTAGCACAGAATCTACAGGGTCTACAGGGTCTCACTACACAGATTAGACTTGTAGTGATCTGCCCGAGTTCAGCAGCCCAAGATCTGGGATTACAGATGCATGCCACCACACTCAGTCTCGAGTCATTTTATAAACACACACACACACACACACACACACACACACACACACACACACACACACGTCCCTGAAAGAGACACATCCATTACCTCCTGGACAAATACTTTTTTCCTTATTTGGAAAGTATAAAATGAATTTATATGACCAAGATATTTTTAGGATGAAAGTGTATAATCTGTAGTATACAAGGTTTGAATAATGATAATCTATAGTCTACACATTGGAAATTTTAATGTCCACAACAATCACATAGGAGACTTGCTAAAATGCAGATTTTGCATCAGTAGTTCTGCATCAGCAGAACTGAGAGGGGTCCTAAAGGGGTACTTCTGCTGGCTCCTGTTTATGATAACTCTTCAAGGGTACATTTTATGTAACTAGAATCTAAAATGTAACTATGGGATGGAAGAATGCAATGAGAACAATGCTGAAATCTTTATCTCCCTATAGTTTATGTATAAGTACACCTTGCTTTTCTACCTTGGATACAATTTCTTATTTTCTTTTAGAAGATTTTGTAAACATAAAATGAATATCCCTGAGGTCAAATTTATTATTTCTTTTCTGAATACAATACAACATTTGTAAAACTTTTCTCTATAAACTGGGCATTGTAATACATGTCTATAGTTACAGCTACTGAGGAAACTGAGGGAGCAGGATTTCAAGTTTGAGGCCAGTAGGGCATTTAGTGAAATCCTTTCTCAAAATAAATTTTAAAAAAGGGACAGAAATGTAGCTCAATGTTGCCTCTTTCTAGGATTTAATCTCTAGGACCACAAAACAAAGAAGAACAAAACAAAAGTTCACTGTACATAAGTAATACTTGAGTTAACATATTTAGTACTGATGTATAAATATTTGCATTATATTACACATTTATTATTTGAGCTTTGGACTAAAATTTGTGTTTTGTAAATTCAATTTAATCTAATACCTTGGTCAGAAATATTTTTCTTAGATAGCCAGTTTAATCTTGTTGGTTCCCAAGGGAATATGGTGATACATATTTATAATCAGTGAAAAAATGTTGCTAGTTCTTAGTTATTTATATAAGCATACTCAGTCACTGTTCAAATGACAAGGGTCAACATCAGAGGACATTTGGGTAAGAAGCCATCCTACACCATGACAAAACTAAAAACTAGTAGTGAAGCATACTGTAAAATGAAGCACATTTCCTAATCACTTCTGATATATCAAAGTTCTACCAAAAACACCTCTGGTAGGATTTGATTTGGATTTGCAATAGTATTCAGTAAAATTTGTAAGTACTCATAACTCTTTAACTTGAAGTGCAAAATTACATTGACATTTGGTAAAAGACACCAAGATGAAAAGAAGCCTTTTGTGTCAAGGTGCTACAATCAAGGCTGCAGGTATGAAGGTGAAATGAGACACTATAAATTTCAGATTGTGAATGAAATGTGCTGAGCACACCAGAAAGTGGAAAGATCAGTGATAATTTTAAAAGATATAGTATTAAAAATTCTGTTTGAGGCCAGAACTTCCATGGATGAGTTTTCTAAGAAGACACACTGAGTTTGAGGGAAGAGAACAGCGGATTTAGAAGAACATCGTGAGAAGAAGTAGCGGAAAGATCAAAAGGTAGAGCTTGCTGGCCAGCCCTCCTTGCCCTGAAGACTGCTAGGCAGACTCTGCAGCCCTAACCCTGCCCCTTGAAACCTGCTTCTGCAGTTTGCTGAGTCCAGCTGCCCTCCTCACCCTGAAAACCACCAGGAGACCTGAATACCATAGCAACCTGCAGAAGCTTTGCAGATCACTACCCAATACCAATGTGTTATCAAGAGAGCCTTGCACAACTTTGGCATGCACTTATCACCAAAAAATGCTTCTTTAACTGTGGCTTGTCTCCCCTCCCCTTTAATGAGGAAGAAATCACATTGTACCCCACAACAGCAGGAGCATTGGTGAGCTTACACTGCCATCCCACATTCCTGAGGGCCTTTTCAACCTGCATCCTGCGCATCTACTATCACTGCAAAAAAATGACAAAAGGAAGGTAAAAGGCAATTTCAGACCACCCAAAACAAGTCCAGGAGACAAGGTCAGAGAAGAACTTGGAAGTCACACACCTGAAATCTCTGAGATGATAGCAAGAGAAGTAAAGAAACAATTCCATTAGCTTATGGGGGAAATCAAATAAATAATCTCTCAGGTAAAAAAGAAATGACAACAATCATGAAAGAATTAGCCCATATATCTAAGGAAGACACATTTAAAAAGTA
>NW_004524604.1:15835972-15847414 GCF_000260255.1 Octodon degus | reverse complement strand
TCTCAATTGAATTAATTTCTTCTAATATCTTTAAGATTTCTTCCCGTCTTTGGGCTCGGTGTTTGGTTTGCTCTTCCTTTTCTATTTGCTAAAGGTTCAGCATTATGGTATTTATTTGTTCCTGTTCTGTTTTCCTAATGTGTGAGTTCACAGATATGAATATCCCTCTGAGAACTTCTTTCATTGTATCCCATAAATTATGATAAGTTGTGTTTGAATTTTCATTTAATTGTAGATATTGTTGAATTTCTTGTTTAATTTCGTCTATGATCCATTGGTTGCTGAGCAGGGTGTCATTTAATGTCCATGTATTCAAGGTTTATTTCTGGTTTCTTTCGTCATTTTTTTCCAGTTTCATTGTACTGTGGTCAGATAATTTGCATGGGATAATTTTTGTTTTCTTACATATACTTAAGCATGACCTATGGACCAGTATGTTTTCTATTTTAGAAAATGACCCTTGTGCAGCTGAGAAAAATCTATATTCAGCTATATTCCGTGGGTGGGACACTCTATATATGTCCACCAAGTCCATTTGTTTCAAGCTCTGGATCAGTTCTGTTATTTCTTTGCTAATTTTTTTCTGGTTGACCTATGCTTTGGGGATAAGTGGTTGTTAAGGTCTCCTTTTAAAAATGTGGTATTTGATATTACATTTTTCATGTCCATTAAGATTTGCTTTATATAGTTGGGTGCTCCTGCGTTTGGTGCATACATATTTATGAGTATTAGCTCTTCCTCTTGAATTTTTCCCCTAACCAGTATATAGTGGCCTTCTTTATTTCATTTGATCATTGTTGGTTTGAAGTTGAGACTGTCTGAGAATAGGATTTCTACCCCTGCTTTTTTCTGAGGTGCTAGGACATGTAGTACTGTGTTCCTTCCTTTGACTTTCAGCCTGTGAATGTCTTTATGAGTTAAATGTGTTTCTTGTATACAGCATATTGTTGGATTTTGTTTCCTAATTCACTGTGCCAGTCTATTTCTCTTAATTGGTGTATTGAGTCCATTTACATTGATGGTTAGAATTAAGATGTATTGACTTATGACTAACATGTTATTTACCTGTTGTCATTTACTCCTTGTTATCCTTTGTTTAATTACTTTCCCTATTTAGTTGGTTGCTTCTGATCTCATTCGTGGTGCTCTGATCATTTTGGTCTCTTTCTAGAACATCTTTCAGTAGCCTGTGTAGGGTTGGCTTTGTCATCACGAAATTCTTCATCTGTTCTTTGTCAAGAAAGTATTTCACTTCTCCATCAAACTTGAAAGAGAATTTTTCAGGGTATTGTAGTCTGGGCTGGATTTTGTTTTTATAGAGGACTTGAAGTACGCTGCTCAATGCTCCTCTTGCTTTCATGGTTTGTGAAGAGAAGTTGGCCGTAATTCTGATGGATTTTCCTTTGAATGTGATCTGCTTCTTTTCTCTAATGGCTTTCAGTAGATTATTCTTGTGCTGAGTTTCTGGGATCTTGATGATTATATGTCTCGATGTGTTTTTCATTGGGTTGAGGTTCCTTGGCATTGTGTATGCTTCAGTTACCTGAACGTCGGATTGTTTCCTCATATTTGAGAAATTTTATGCTATTACTTCTGCCCATATATTTTAATGGCATTTGTATTGACTCCTTCTTTCTCATTGATGCCTATTAGTCTCACACTGTTCATCTTTGCCTCATCTTGCAAGTGATGGATTATTCTTTTCTGAGTCGTAGTTGTTTTTTAGACATCCTTTCTTACCTTTTTACTAGCTGCACCAGCATCTTCAAGATCTGAAACTCTGTCTTCACTTTCACTTAAATGGTTTTGCAAGCTTGTGATTGAGATTTTAATTCCCTTTATGTCTTTTTCACTCTCCTTTGTGCAATCTATTTCTTTCTTGTATTGCTCATTCAAGGAATCTGTCATTTTGCTAATCTCCTCTATTTTTTTTTTATCAATGTCTTCTTTAGAAGCAGTTATAAATTCTTTTTCTTCAGTGTTTTTTGCAGATTGGGTTTCCTCCGCATGTTTCTGTAGTTGATTCTTTGCTTTAGATGCTATGAGTTCTGAGAATTCCTTTTTATTTCAGAAAATAATTCCACTATGAGCTCCTCTATAACTTTCTGCTGTAGCTTATTTACTATCGACGTTATTAATTCGTACATTTGAGCTGAGCTAGTAGAAAAGAATTACACTCTGAGTTCCTCTATGACTTTTTGCTGTTGCTTATTTACTTCGACACTATTAATTCATACATTTGAGCAGATCTATTGTCCTTTGCACTTGTTCTGGATGGGCATTGTGTTTCCTCCATATGATTCTGCATTTGATTGTTTACTACAGATGTTATTAATTCAGGGATTTCTTTTATTATTTCCAATCTGAGTTTCTTTATACCTTTCTGCAGCTGTTTCTTTATTTCAGAAGCCATTGATTTATTGCTTTCAGCTGTGTGATTCTTAATTTGTTCTGTGTTAGTGTCCTCTGCACTTGTTATGGGTGGGCTTGAGTTCTGAGATTGCATTTTGTTCCTTCTCATCATTTTGTGTAGCACTGTCTTCTGCCCTTTGTTGTAGATCTTTGCTGTAGTTATAACCTTCGCAAGTACTGAATTTCAGGTGCAGATCTACAAAGTTTGGGTTTATCCAGCTGTGCCTGGCTTGGGTCTGGCTGCTGTGTTCAGCTCCTTCCTGCTGCTGCCCTTGGGGGTGAACCTGTTGTGCCCCTCTGGCAAGATGTTCTGCTCCTGTACTTGTTGTGTGATTCTGTCCCCTATACTCTCTGCAGGGATTGCAGCTGCAGGGTTTCACCCCAGGCCTGTATGCCAGGCCTGAGCTGTATCTGGAAGGGACAACGTGGAGTAGGGGGGAGAGGCAGCTCTCCCACACACTCACAGGGCCTGTGCTAGGACTGGATCTGGGGTTTCCTGGAATGTGGCAGAAATTCCTACTTGGGGGGCAGGTTAGGGGTGTACTATGCAGTGATAGGGTGCGTCCCAAGGTGGTGGAAGAGTGTTTCACCCATGCTGCCCCTGGGCTGGGACCAGTATATCACACTGGTGCAGGGTAGCTAGAAGCTCTCCCACCCACTTACCTGGCCTGGGCTAGGACTGGATCTGGTTGTTCTCAGAACGCTGCAGAAATTCCTACTTGGTGGGCGGAGTGGAGGATGTGCTGTGGAGTGTTGGGGGACATCCCAAGGGGGTGAAAGAGGGTCTCACCCATGCTGCACCTGGGCTGGGACCAGTAGATCCCACTGGCGCTGGGTCACTGGAAGCGCTCCCACACACTCACTGGGCCCGGGCTAGGACTGGGTCTGGGGGTTCCTGGAAGGCGGCACAAATTCCTAATCAGCAGGCGGGGTTTGGGAGGTGCTGCAGAGTGTTGGGGAGCATCCCAGGGGGGTGGTAGAGGGCCTCACCCACGCTGTGCCTGGGCTGGGACCAGTAGATCCCACTGGTGCAGGGTAGCTGGAAGCTGTCCCACACAGTCACTGGGACTGGGCTAGGACTGGGTCTGTTTCCTAATATTCTAAGGCAAACTAGTACAATGTACTATTCTCTCAGAAGAAAGCATATTTGCAATATATTTTTAGTTACATTACCAATGCTGGCCAAAACTTCTGCTTGTGTTCATATCTTCTTAACTTTTTATAGAAACATTTTGATATGTTGAAAGTATAATATCTGTTTCATAATACTGTTTTGTTTTTCTGCAAAGTTCACTCTCTCACATTAAACATGCCCATAATTCTCTCAGTAATTGTGTATTATTTTTTCTGTTCCCTCTATGGTTTATATATAGTGTTCAAGTTAGGACTTATTCAGCTTTGAGCAGTAGTATGGCAGGTTTATGAGATACTGTAAAACCGAAAGAAGTGAGGCAATTATTGTCAAGCCTTTGTAAGCTGTGAGAATACATCTGTTGCAAAAATGCTATGAAGGTCAATTATACTAACTGCAAGCTCCTCAGATTTTTATTTACATTCTTTTTAAAGGAATATTTGACCTCCCAAAAATGAAATCTTGATTTAAATACTAGGGATATTAAAATTATTAAAATAATAACCAAAAGGTATAAGATATATGAGTGATGCAAATAACATGAGTGATTGAACTTTACTTTAATGCAAGTGATCTGCAAGGTATTCTAAAAGAACTGGATGAATGACAGTTTTAGTGAAAAAGCCCATGAGATTCCCACTAAAGAAAATTATTCAAAGACTAATGAATTCTGTTATTAGATGGTTTCGTTACCAACAAACAAAGAGATTTAGATGTAAATGGAGGTTATACACTCTTTAGAGAAGAAACATAGAGCTAAATGTTTTCTGGTCAAATTGTTTTTCAGTTTCCAAATAACACTATTGATAATATTTTAAATAACCAGATGATTTTTTAAACTGAGATAGTATTACAGAGGTAGAAATAACTTACTTGTGTGAGCATTTTACTGGACAAAATGTATACAAACACGTATTGTAAGATGGTGTTGAAGCTTACTTGGTATGGTGGTGCATACCTGTAATACCAGCACCCTGGGAGGCTGAAGCAGGAGGATTTCAAGCTCAAATTTGAGCCCAGCTTAGACAAGTTAGCTTCTTTGGGAGGCTCTATAAAAGAAAAAAAAAATAAGACTGCAGTCATATTTGAGTTGTTAGGATAAAGATGAAACAAAGCTGTGAGCTCACCAGATAGGACAAGCTTGTTTAGAGCAAACATGGGAGGGCTCACAGATATGAGGACCAACTAGCCTTGTCTCTTACAAATAAAGTGTTTTATAAGGTTACAAAGGGAGATTAAAAAGGAGGATTGGACTGGCATGGCATGGCTGTTCTTTACCCACGTAGCTGCAACTTGAGGAGCTGCAACTTGAGTATTACCCATAAGGGGAGTTTGTGCAGGCAGGACCATGACTGACATGAGGGTTAGCAGCTTGTGGGAGCTGACCGGCAATGAAAGCTTAGGGGCATAAGAACTGAGGTGCAGTTTTGAATGTGGTCTTTGCCTTAGGGGCTGGTCTGATTACTTTATTCCAGCCTGTATGCTAAGATAAGGAGAAGGGGAGCCTTTCTTCCTTGACCTCATTTTGCTGATGGAAATTATGAGAAGCTTGTCACCTTATCTGAAGAATTATCTTCACAAAAGATGTGAACTTTTGTGATCACCTGAGGAATGATTGTAAATCTGCTGGTGAGAAATCTTTGAAACAGATTAGTGTTTTCATAGGCTCATAAAGCCTTTTGGACATTTTCAAGATGAAACACAAACCCCCTTTAAAAAAATATGTGGCAGTCAAAAAAATCAGTATCTTTAAGAATTATACTGAAAGTCATAGCCTTTGTCTGAAAACAACAGCTAGGCCAGAGAGGAGAGTCAGGACCAGAGGAGGAGTAATTGATGATCTGAGAGTTAAGGCCTGTTGAAGAGAATGCAAAAGTTTTTGAGGCTGATGAGACTGAAGTGATTCCCAGAGAAGGCATCTTTGAGGTCAAGAACCTAAAAGTGAGTAGTGTCAGGAGAAATCTGGGAGAAACAGGTATGGGGATTTGAGATTACAGGATGGATGGGGATAAATGTTGAGTTAGTTCATCATAGGTCTTAAACCACATGGAAAGAACCATTATGTTTTCTTTTTCCCTTTTCCTGAGAGGATACGAGAATTGTGAAGGGAATTGACCGGAATCAGTAATCCTGCCCTCAGAAGGCGATTAATGATGGGTTTTATGCTTCACAGCCCTTCTAGGCAGAGGGGATATCATGAGACAGATAAAAGTGCAAAGGATTCTTCAATAAAATTTTTATATGAAGTTATGTACAGCTATCTTAGAAGTGGCAATATCCCATACCCCGGGAAATGGATGATAGGAGAGGGCAGTGGGCCTGACTTCAGACAATAAGAGACTCTCTTAAATCCTCAAAATTTTGCTTGGCTGTCACATTATGGGCAGTGGTATTGTATTAGGGTAGCCTAAGGTGATTTATTTATTTATCTATTCAAAGGAGTGGGGATCTCATTGGTTTAGGGAGGGTGGGTATGTATAGGGCCACTCTCAACTTATGTATTAAATCTCTGCTTAAAAAAGGGAATGATTAAGCAGAAATGATGTAATAAAATAGTTCAGAGTGTATCCCAAGAGAATTTTTTTGGTATCCCCCTTTATTTCTACTGTAGCTATTGCAGAACAGGAAAGTTGTTTCTGAAATTTAGGGAAAACTCTTATATTTACACTAACATCTATAAGCAAAGGAATAGCCCTATCAGATACAGTCTCTATCAGGTTGTGTTTTTGCTCTTTCTTGGCATGGGGGAAGTGGATTCTGAGCATCCTCAATCCTCTGTAGTCAAATCCTGGGCCATGTTAGGTGCTTATTGTTGTATGGAAACAGAAAAGGAAGGAGCAGATAGCTTCTTGTTTTGGATGGAGCTCACTAGGAAGAAGAGAGCCAGATGGAGGGAAAGAGACTGGAGCCCTACTGGTAAGTGTCTCTGGCTACTAGCAGGCCTGTGTAACACACAGTGTGTGCATACACGCACACACACACACCCTTTAGTCTGACCAGGGATTAGGTCCTTGCAGGCCTAGAGGTTGGAAGGCAGGAAGAATAAAAGTTGGAGAAGACAAAAAAAGGAGGGAGGGTGAAAGGAATAGGAGGAAGACACCAGCTGGACTGATCCCTGTGAACTCTCCTTACAGGGAGGAACAACGATGCAAGCTCAACAGCCTGGATAGGTGTATTGTGTACAAACCTAAGAACTGCAATTATGAAGACCAAGCTTCCCAGTCTCCTGTTGTTACATCAGTGTGGGCCCAGGATTCCAGAAGTCCAAATGAAAAAGCAAAGATGGTGATCAACTAGCACTACTTACAAAAGCTTTAAAATAACATATTTGCTTTTAGTCTCAGAAGAAACTGAAATAACTGCCCTTCACTGATGAAGTGAAAACTGATTCATAAGTATTCTAAAATTAAGGAAGATATTTAAATTCAAAGTCAAAAAATAAAACTGAAAAAAAAATAAATTCAAAGTCTATGTCAATACGCATTATACAAATCTTTCAGAAATCAAGTGGGTAAGACTAAAGATAAATAAGTAAACAAGAAGAAACTGCAGAAAAATGGATATATCTTAAAGTTTAGAATGCTTTCAACATTATATATGCCTCATTTCATAATTATTGATAGACAATTTTGTCCTTCAAAGTTATACATTTTTAATTTTTTTTTTTCAGATCCAGGGATTGAACTCAGGCCCTTGCGCTTGCCAGGGAAGCACTTATTCCACTGAGCCATCTCCCCAGCCAAAGTTATACATTTTTAATGTGAATGTCAAATAAAATTGTGTTGTCTGTATTGGAATTGGGGAGTGTTGCAGCAGGAATGCACTATGAGGCCAATAATTGATACTACAGGACAATTTTGAGGTATTGGAAAAGTGTAGTTGTAAAAAACTGAGTGGTAGCATATTTTAACTATTTATGAAAGAGTCAACCTGGTATACTGCTATCATATTTTTGCCACTATTAGGAGACCAGGTCAGATGTATTTTTGTGTATACCAAGTGTCAACTGGTAACTGTACTGCTAACTAACTTTCAGTTCATTTTCTTTTCTGAAAATTAAATAAATAAATTCACTTAAAATGCAATTTGATGTGGAGTATGCCTAAGGAGAGTCACATGGAGAGAAAACATTCTCTCAGGCTTTCACAGAGAGCAAATTGGTCAATCAATGGCTGTGATTCATCCACATGGCTGACACTGACAAACGATCTACAAACTGCAGTATAGGGTTTCAGGGTAAATCCTGAGGGGATTTGACTGACATTATCAGATACGAAAGTTATATTCCTTGTTATATCAGTCTTGCTCTATCTTGGTCTTAACCATCCGAAAGAAAAGTATAAAAATGAGATATAAAAGTAAAATTATATCTTATCTTCATTCTTTTTTAGTGTGGATTCTTAAGTTGTTCAATTTCATTAAATATTTGCTATAAAAAAGTAAAGCCATATTAATATGCTGAGCTGTAAAAGGCTTGAGTCAACAACTTCTGACATTGCCAGTCTTATGGATAACCCACTACTATTATGGTCTACTGGACTATATTGGATTATTTTTCTGAATTCACACACCTACAATATTTAAATGGCAATGGACTATCCATCTCTGACAAAACTAAACAAAAAAGGGGGATACAAATGAAGGACCATTTTGTATCTGTATATTCAAAATAGGATAGATATACAGCTACTTTCTCTTAATTCAATGAGAAGTAAGATTTGTACTAATAGTATTTGGACAGGATATTATGTCTGCATCTTGTAGTATGAATAACCACTATGAACACAACAATGTGCAATGTATTAATTATTGAAACAGTCCTACTAATCAGTTTTGAAACTATCTCATTGCTGTGTCTCAAGAAAATTAATAAAAATGCAATTTGAAATAAATAGATTACCTCTCATTTTGTTTTTTTTTAATTTAAGATTAAGTGATTCTAAATTATAAAATGAAAATTACCATGAAGATATAATCTTTCTTGCCTTTCATCAGAGATCCCAAGAACAACCCAGGGCTCAGTCATCTTGGCTGTGAAAACATTGACACAGAGTAAGGATTAGACCATAGAGAAGAGTAATTAATTACTCAAATTCTCTGGCCCCTAAAAGGCTGTCACCAAGAATAGATGGTCAAGATAAATTGTTTAAAACATCATATGTTTTCTAAATAAAATAAATAGGATCTAAGGATTGATTTACACTTTTAGATTAATTCTATGTTTTAATCTGTGTCTTTCTTGGTGTTTTAGTTTAGTTTTGTTTTCTTTTGTAGTGCTTCTTAGTGCTTATGGCATATATTCACAGATGAAGCCATTTTTCCTGAAATAATTTATTATTCCATCAATGAAAAGCAATTTAAGTACAAGTTTGATTTCAGTTTTATATTATCAATGTCAATGCAATTTTCAACAAAGCAATGTTTTGCTTACTAATAACTTGACTAAAACTACAGTCACAATGCTTCAGTTTTCACACTGACAGCATTGGCATGACCCTCCTGTTTTCAGGCTTCCTGGTGCTGGGACTACACATGTGTGCTACCACACCCAGACTCAGTAGCTGGCTCAGCATGTTGGGAAGTGGGACCAGCACCGGTACACCATGTGATACCAGGGATTGGACCCCAGTCCTTGCACTTGCCCAAGCAAGAGCTTAGTCTAGCTCCTAAAGATGCTCATTTAGTGGTGAATTTTTTAAAACCTTTTTCAAGCATCATTACATGCAGAGAACAGGGTATTTTTGCTTTTCTTTGTTGCAAATTTACTCATAAACCTTCCCTCCTCAATGTGTGTTTGAGGCTATGTGTTAATTGTACAGGTTTTTTTTTTTTTAATTTTTGTTTTTTGTATCTTAGGGAAGAGTCTGCAGGGTGTTCAGGGTCTCACTACTAGATCATACTCATAGTGGTCCACCTGTTTATAGTCTCCCAAGAGCTGGAATTACAGGCTTGCACTGCCAAGCCCAGTCTCAATTGCCCTCTCAGGGCAACCTCAGACATTGCATTCACCAAAGGCAAAAGGTGGAAGAATCTGAATCCACTTACATGGCCTTTCTGAAGTGGTGACAACAAAGCATTTGAATGAAGCTTTAGCAGTTGAATCAAATCAGACATAATTTTTCAGATAACTTCTGGATAGTATCCATAGTGTAAAATACATTTAATGAGTCTAGAGAAGATCCAGACTAAAAAAAAAATACAGGAGCTAACCAAAGTGATGAAAGTTATGAGAGCCCAACATGAAGAAATGATCCATAAGACAGTTTCAAGCAGATATTCAGGAAAATAAATCTTTCATTGGCAGAATGAGCAATGTGAGCATGGGAACTTAAATATAAGGGAGCATGAGCAATCAGCTAAGCAGCTGCTAGATGATGCAAAGAAAAGTAACTAAAGTTGTGTTAGAGTCAGTAAATAAAGCAGGAGATAGAGCAAATGATATAGAAGAAACTGTTTATAGCCATCATGGCAGAAAACTTCCTTTGTAGGGTAAATTAACTGGACAAACATCTAGATAAGTGAGGCACATAGAACACCAATTAGCCTTGGTCAAAAAAATCTACAGCCAAGTGTATTATCAAGATTCCCAAAATTCAACACAAAAATAAATATATGTATTTTTTCTCAGTATATTCTTTATATATTGTATTATATATTATATTATATATTATGTATAATATATATTGTATTAAGTACATAGTCTATAGGGTCTCATTACATAGGTGAGACTTGTAGTGACCCTCCTGCTTTCTGCCTCCCAAGTGCTGGGATTGCAGTCATGCTCAACCAAGCCTAGTCTAAAAATAGAATATTAAAAGCTGTTAGAGAAGAGATGCAAATCTACTATAAAGGAAAACGCAACAGAATCACTGCTCGCTTTTCAGTACAGACCCTCAAGTCAAGAAGAGCTTGGAATAAAGAAAAATGACCTCCTACTCACATTGAGATACCCTAAAAAGCTTTCAAAATTTACAAAGAAGTAAAATATTTTCAAGAGAAAGAACTGTAGAAATTTAAAACCTCAAGCCAGCAATCCAAATGTTTTAAAGGATATTATAGAAAGAGATAACAATGACTACAACTCCATGAACCCCCACAGAAGGAATTTGTTAGGCAAGGTAAAAATTCAACTGAGAAGAGAAAAAATGAAAAAGGAATAGAAAGGGAGGATGCCTTAATAGTAAGGGATTTCTGTGATCTATTAGTAAACGGCTTCACCACAGGAATATAAAATTGATTCAGATTTATCTTCTCATTGATAGAGGCACAAAATGCACTACATATCTACAAAACAGATTTACTTTACAATTACTTCTCAAATTATTTCATGAGACTGCTAATAAATGGTAAATTGAGAGCTGGCCATATAGCTCAGTGGACTATGGCCAGAGGTTCAATCCCTGGCATGCTGTGCCAGCCCCCACCCCGGGGGCATGCTGTAATGAAGAAGGAGACTGAGCATAGTGGCACATGCCTACCATCCCAGCGCTTGGAGGCTGAAAACAGGAGAATCATGACAAGCCCGATCTGTGTAGTAAGACTGCAGACCCTGTACAAAAAAAAAAAAAAAGGTAAATTGTTCAATCTAACCTGAGCAATTAGTCTTTCTATTATGTGACTTTAAAGATTAATATCCTTTAAGCTTCCTGATAAGAAATGCCAATATTATTAATTAACCAATGAATTATTTGGTACAAACTACAGAAAGTCAGTAAAGGTACATGCCTGTAATTCATTTTCAACATGGTAACAGACAAAAAATGAGAATTATTTATCAAGGAACCTGGTTTTCCAATATCAATAGATTCTCTCCCTCTGTCTCTCTCTCTGTCTCTCTGTCTCTCTCTCTCTCTGTCTCTCTCTGTCTCTCTCTCTCTCTCTCTCTCTCTCTCTCTCTG
>NW_004524604.1:15833986-15835872 GCF_000260255.1 Octodon degus | reverse complement strand
GGTATACAGATGAATGTCCATTTTGTATCTGTGTATTCAAAGTGGTTAGGATAGATATATATTTACATTCTTTTAATGAATAGAGTGATTTGTTCTAATGGTGTTTGTAGATAGGATGTCAGGCGCACATCTTGTGCAGCAATTCACCACTAAGAAAAATGTATACAGTGTGTTAATTATTGAAACTGTCCTACAGATTTGATTTGAAACTGTCTCATTGCTATATGTTTATCAATAAAATTATGGGGGAAAAAGCTGTGAGAAAGAAGAAACAGATTATCTATAATGAAAAACCCATTGGAATCACAGCAGATTTCTCACCATAGACCATCAAATTAAGAAAAGCTTAGATTGAGATATTTCAGGTCCTAAAAGAAAACAACTTTCAATACACATTCGTGTATACTGCAAAACTATCTATCAAGCTTAATTGAGAGAATAGATACTTTCATGACAAAGAACAATTGAAGAAATTCATGACAACCAAACCAACCCTACAAGCAGTGAAAGTTATAGTACTCTGAAAAAAGAGACCAAAGAGATTTTGAAAAAAATGGAAAGAAATTCCTTGTCATTGGATAGGAAAAACGATCTTTGTGAAAATGGCCATAATCCCTAAATTGTTACAGATTCAAAGCAATCACAATTAAAATTCCATTAGTATACATCACAGATCTACAAAAATAGTGCAAACATATTTTATAAAGAGACAAAGATAACCACAACTTCAGTAACAACAGAAGGAAATTACCAACCAGAGCAGGTAATTAAGAAAAGGGGGGGGGGAAGGGATCCTGGGGCTGGTGAGATAGCTCAGCAGTCCACAGGAGATCGTAGTTCAGTCCTCAACACCACATGCCATGCCAACTCCAGCATATTTTTGCTTTGTATTATTTTTATTCCCTTTACATTAACTTTACCCACACTTGAAATTAGATTATCACTTGCATTTTCTACTTACAGTTTTTAGTATCTACTAAGGAAAGAAAGATGTTAGGTATTGAGATATAGACATGACTACTCTGTTACTTTGGGGAATGTTATATGTAAGGTAGGAACACTGTAGCAAAATTCTGTTTCATCATTTTGAAAGAAAAATAGAATAGAGTCATGTGCATAGTGTTTAAGAGCAAGTTCTTTTACACACAGTGTGGCCAAGAATGGAGACGGCCTAAAAAAAGGTATAGGGCTAGCGAGATAGCTTAGAGGTCTAAAGCAACTACGCAAGCAAGCTTACTCAAGAGCAGAGACTGCGATTCAACGTCTGGCACCACATGCCATGCCAGCCCTGCCCCTGCTGAGCCAGCTTTAAAAAAAGGCATAACAAGATCATAGAGATAGGGGCATTCAAGTTCTTGGGTACTCACATTTTGCCACTGAATGCCTGAGATGCTGGATATGCACATGTAGTACTTTATGTTTGTGCTGCTGGGTATCACTCTTGCCATGATAAGTTGTTTTTCTTTTTTTATATATCTGCTGAACCTTTTAGATTATGTAAGTAGCTTTTGCAGAACTTCATATTAGTAGTTTGCCTTGAGTGACAGAAGAAACTTTTACTTGAACTTCTGTAGTGTTCACACTGTTGAGGTTTTAAGAAAAGGATTGCTTTTCTTATCATACAAGGAGAGTTGTATTATATTAGCTGGAATTATGATCTTTTTATTTCCTTTATTTGAAAATTGAGTATGTTTTAATGAGCTATGTTTATTTATGTGGTAGTAATCCCAGCACTTGGGAGGCAGAAATCAGGAGGATCACTACTAATGTGGGCTGTGTAGTTAGACCCTGCACACACACACACACACACACACACACACACACACACACACACACACGAAGTAGCAGTTAGGGTTTGATTGGATCTGGGACTTGCTAGGGGGGTT
>NW_004524604.1:15826538-15829666 GCF_000260255.1 Octodon degus | reverse complement strand
ATTCATTTTCAACATGGTAACAGACAAAAAATGAGAATTATTTATCAAGGAACCTGGTTTTCCAATATCAATAGATTCTCTCCCTCTGTCTCTCTGTCTCTCTCTCTCTCTGTCTCTCTCTCTCTCTCTCTCTCTCTCTCTCTCTCTCTCTCTCTCTCTCTCTCTCTGGCTATGGTCTTCTTGCAGATCTTTGGACACTAATACTACCTTCTTTTTGGGGAAATTTTTCCTTAGGTCTAACATCTTCCAAAGAATGTATTTTCCTTGGTCTACCACATTTTTAAAGTGTGGCAGACATACCAAGTGCTGCTTGAAGAGTCAACTTGGATAAATCAAATTTCAATTTCTCTCCTATATTCAAAATCCTAAGAATTCTCTCTGGTCTTTCTCATATTTTGATCAGACAGTGTTGGTCACTGACTACTCATCTTGCTAAAATTGAATGTTTTCAGAAACTTACAAATTTGCATTTCTTAAACTTTTTTAATAGCCTTGTGAGGACTTGCCAATGTATAAACTTTTAGATCATTTATATTTTCAGGAATTTCCTGAGTCACTGCAAGTTTATTTAAATCTTGGAAGTTCTTTATGTAACAGGCAAAACTAACTTTCTTGTAAAGGAACTTTTGTTGCTTACTAGTTTCAAACAGTAAGATAATTTTAATTTGGTTTCCTATTTGGAGTAACCTGCATTTCTTGTTCCACAGACTCAATACTTTCTAACATATTTTTATTAATTTTTTATTATTTTCTCTCCAAGGAGCAAAATAATTTTGAGATATTTATTTGCTCTTTCTGAGATGTTGCTTTGACACCAGAATAAGCTCTTTCAGAAATCTCAGACATGTTTTTTGTTTATCTAGTTTTCTTTATACCTGATGGCCCAATATCTAAAGAGCACCACCATCAGGATTCCTCCTCTTGCTCTGAGGTGATGTTCAGACTTAGGATATGCCACCTTCCTTTGTGATTTCCTGTTGGAAATGTACTTTTATGTAGAGATATAGTACAACTATTCTTGTTTCACTGCCATCTTGGTCTCCTGCAGTCAATTTTGTGCTCGGTGGCTTTGGTCAGTAAAATGCTGGTCTCTTTAAGTTGTAAAGATAAAATGAATGATCTTCTAGGTGATACAGATAAAGAAAGAGTAACACTGTTGTTTGAAGACCAGGCCTCAGGAGAGATTCAGGAGTCATCTCAGAATATCCAGAAGAAACACCTGAAATAACGTAAGTTTTGCTTTCTTAACCATAAGAGGAGTTTCAAGTAAAATCAATTCCAATGTCTTAGAGGAATTTTGCTCTGTTTCTTTTAATGGTGAACTTGATGAGTTAAAAGTAAATATAAAGGAGATCTTTGAGGGCTCCAAATACTGTAAAGGCTGAGCAACAGGGTGAATAACACATCCAACAATCTAGAACTTCTCTATGATACTTTTGGTGTTGGTTTTCAAAAAACTGCTTGAAGCAACTTTACGTATGAAAAGAATACACTATAAGAGTTAGTATTTATATGTGTGGATTATTTTAAAGCTACATGCTATTTCTAGATTCATTGCTTACCTACACCTCTCCATTCTACATAACACATTATTGATGAAAGCAGATCTTGTTAGCACTGTCATCACGCACAAAAAGTACAGCTACTTTTCTGGAAATGCTGATAGGGTTTTTGCTTCAAAACTTCTTGAAAAGATTTTGATTTTGAGCAATTATAATGCTTAACTTACTCAATGGCTAACCCTCTCTAGAATCTAGGAAGGATTTTTCCATATTGGCCTAAAATAGAATTTCAAGCCACTGAACTCTCCTCCACACAAGGGTCACATTCATTTATAACATTCATTTTCAGAGTCTAGTTCAACTTCAAGGCAGGGATATAACTTGCATTCTACAAATGGTGAACTTAAAATGAATTCAGGAACACTGACTCTAGACCATGAAAATTTTACTCAATATTCCTGTAAATGATAACTTTATTATATCTCCATGAAGTCTATTTTCCAATATATTTAACTGGTTTGCTTTAGTAATTCTTCTCTATTTACTATGTTAGAACCCTTTCTCAATAAATTCAAAGCCTCAGCCCTATGTGAATTAAAAACCAAAACTGAGGTGAAAGCAAACATCACTATCTTCTGGCTGTGTTGTCTGAATGAATCTAAGCACATTGCTGTGGTCGCCTAAGTTCAAGAGGGTTGAATAATTTTTGAATCTTGTCATGATTCATGTTTTCCAGTAGCTCTGTGAAATAGAAACTCTGCACTCTTTTCATAGTGATGGTGATCTATCAACCAAAATCCTTAGAGAAGTTTAAACTGGTTTTAAAAAATGGAAAAGACTGTTGGAAAAAATTCAATAGAATCAACAATTTTCTTTGGAAAATAAAAGGAATATATAGTATGAAATAGCAAATACATGGTAACAGAATGCATGCTTGTCTCATTAATGTCTAATAGACATATGTCAAGTAGTACATGTATACCAGCAGGAGGATACTTTTGCCAGCTTCCTTCATCTCTTTTTCCACAATTTCTCAATTTGATCTCCTGAGAAACCAGGCAACCTTGGTTCTACTCTCTTCTTGATAAATATTCACACTTCTTTTGGTATCTGGTATTGTAGTTTTGGGTAGATGTAGCATAACCTTGACAACGGCACAGCACTACATAAACTTTCTAGTAAAAGCCCACACTGTTAGAATCAAACAATCTGTGCAAATTGACACAGTAGCTGGTAAATCACTTGCTTATCACACAACTCCAACAGGCTTCAGTAAGTGTTGTGTACCTGCAATTCAAAACAGCTTAAGATTGAATTAAGATGTCTAAAAAAGCAAACATCTCTGCTACATAGATTGTATAGTTTAAGAGATGATGAAAAGCCTGAACAATAAAATGATGGGACACATAGTCTGTCATGTTTTTCTTTGTGAGGATCACTGTATTCCAAGTCTAATCAGAAAGAAAGTGAAAATTAGCGGAACAATTCTGCCATTTCTTGTGTTATCCATCTAGTGATACAACCAATTAAGAATCACAGGGAGGGCTGGGGAGATGGCTCAGTGGAATAAGCGCTTCCCTGGCAAGCGCAAGGGCCTGAGTTCAATCCCTAGTTCCGGAAAAAAAA
>NW_004524604.1:15798272-15826438 GCF_000260255.1 Octodon degus | reverse complement strand
AAAAAAAAAAAAAAAAAAAAAAAAGAATCATAGGGAACTTACATGATTTACTGATGAAAATATGTCTTTTCGCTATTCTTTATGCATTAAACTGAAAGGCTGAATATCAGTAAGTTTTGAAGTTTTATCAAACTTACTGAATATCAGTAAGTTTGATAAGATAACTTTAAACATTGATTATAACCATCAGGAATAACTTCATCAAGAGGTGATTCTAATGTCTTTCTAAAAATCACAGTCTCCTTTTGAAAACCAGTTCAAGTTTCATGAACAACTCCTGAGTTTGACAACCAAGTAGAATCAACGTCAAGAATACCTGGGGTTTAAGAACTTCTTTGCTGTTGGATAGGAATGAGGAATATCTTGACTTAAATTTCCCACATGCACTAATATATCCAATATGTAATATTTAGAAACATCACTTAAATCAGATTCTATGACTATAATGAAAAATAGGAACAATTATGCAGATAATTGTTCCCGTCTTATCTTAGTGATTCTGACATTTGGGCATGACACCAACAACAGTATGTCAGAATGCAAAATACATAAAAGGATGTCCCCCTCCATACATATTCATTTGCCAGGTGAAGGTCAGAACCCTAGGAAATAAAGTATCATTCATGCCTTCTTCCTTGTTACCATGAACTGAAAATCTCCCTATACTCTATACTCCAATATCCCAACAATTTGACTTTATTTATTTTTCAATTTGACCTTAGATTTCCTCAAATTAAATATGCCACCAGCCAGTTCCAGAATGGATCTTTCTTCATAGTACTCTAAGCCCTCATGTAAGGTTGGCTCTGGTACCAAATATTTTCTATCACCATATAGCAACTGAAGGAGATAAAAGCTCAATTTGTACTTTCAATTATCTTGTGTAGAATGAACATCCCACTAGTAACAGCAATGGCAAGGATCATTCTCATTTTCTTGAAAAGAGAGAGCATACACAAGGACTCTTTCACCTTCCAATTGTGTGTAATATTCTATTCATGTCTTATGTAGTCAACAGTAATAGATGGCTATCAGAACAACTTACAGCAAGCTGAACCGCTTGTAGAAACAGCCCCTCACACGGTCCTCTTAGTCAGAAATAAAGATGGCGTCCTCCTCTCCTGGAATGTTCTCTGATATGAGGTACTGGTTACGATGCCTCATCTAGGTCTGATGCCTCTTCTACATGTTGACTAAAGGTGTTATCCAAAGGAAGTTCAGCAAAAATGTTCTGCCCATTACTAGTCACCATTACTGTCACATCAAAGAACCATAGAAAATTTGGGTGTAAACACTATATGTTTGTCCTGGGTCGTCCATGATTACCTATTAGATGGCTATTAATCTTCCAGGAAGAACAAGTCATTTAACTACGCTTGATATGGCAAAGTCATAAAGACAGAAAATACTCCCTCCTATTTTTCCCAGTCCTATTAATGATATATAAGGGAAGGAAATTCCCAACCTACTAAATGTCTAAAATGCCATGTTTATGTTATCTAAAATTGAGGAATGAATTCTAGGAACAATGGAGGTTAAGAGTAGAAAGAGTTCATTGAGAGAAAGAAAGCTTCTAAGAGGGACAGAACCTGATTGCCTGCCCATACCACTTCTTAAGGTACTTATTGAAGAAAACCATAAAGTGAAATGTGTTCTAGAGGGGACAAAGCTATAATCAATAAGAGTACAAGTATAGTCTGTTAGGAAATGTTTATCAAATGAAAAAATCATGTGTCAAGTTAAATAAAAGTACAATTAACCAACAGAATTGCAAGTATAGTCACTTAGGTACTGTTGATTCATTATGGGATAAAATATTGATTAATATTGATTAAATATGGATAATATTAGGAAGAAAGTCACATAGGATGGAAAGGAACTTTCCTGGATACCTACTGTTGCTGTTCATCTCTAGAAGAAGTACACGATGAGTAGCTCTTTCTCTTCAAGTCTGGCCTTCACTGAATGTACCTCCAGCCACAGTTGTCTTCTGCATGGACTTCCTGTGGTCCTAGCCATGTCTGACTGCCTACAATATATCTAAATACTTAGCTACATATAATATTAACAACTCAGCTTTCTTCTAGTGAGACAATTCTTTCATTGCTAGAACAAGAGACTGGTTTACTGCTCTGAATCTCTGGGCAGGTGAAGCTTTCCCATGACAGCACTGACAAATTCAAATTGTGGACCCCAAGCCAAGCAAGCAAAGCCATCATCCCTGCAGCAAATTTGCCACAAACCAGATACTCATACTATTTCGCCTTCCTTAAAGGCATAAAAGTCATTTCTAGAAACTGTGGGAAGTCACCAGTAACTCAAATTGAATTTCTATGAGTTCCTGAGCACCAAGAACTGGAACAGTGAGACCACATACCAAAGTCGATAGGCTCTGGGCACCAGCCACCCTGTTTGGGGGAAGATCCACCAAGGCTTCACTCTCACAAGAAGGTGGCAGAGGAGGCCATAACTGGGGCTATCAGCTGAGACCCGGGAACCTCCTGATTTCTTCTCTACCTAGCCCCAGCCTTTCCTGGAAAGAGGTCATTTAACACAATGAATTCTATTAGTCTGACTTGCAAAGCTCCTTCACGGCCCACACGTCTGAAGGCTATTCTGCTGGCCCATGAATCTCTAAGCCCAACTGCCCCACAGCATGGCCACCTGGTTCACCTTCAAATTGTCTAAGACTCTATGTCAGTGTAAGGACTTTACAGAAGTATATGCTTACAGTTTCCCTTCTTGTTGTTCTGTTATTTTTGACGTACATTTAATTTCCACATCTATAATAAACCCAAAATGTATAATATTATTGTTTTTTCATTTGTTCAGCCCCATTCAAGTATAATTGGCATAACTGTATATTGTAGATATATGGAGTGATTTTTCAGTGCCTTTTGATGAGTCTGGGTGTAATTTTCTTTTCTTGCTTTGCAGTGAATTCTCTTAGATACTTATGTGTATTGTTTTCATTGAAGTTAATTTTTAAAACCAATCTTTCCATTTCTTCTCTCTTCTTTTACACTTTCACTACTTTTTTTTAATTTTAGGAACTCAAATTGCACACTCATAGAGCCACTTGAAATTTTGTAGTACCTGCTCTTAATAGTTTGAATTCATTTTTTATTGAATAAATTATACTTTGAATGATTATGTTCATGTGATCTCTGTCTTATTGAAATCTTCAAATCATCTCTCTCTCTCTCTCTCTCTCTCTCTCTCTCTCTCTCTCTCTCTCATACAGTGTCTACAGGGTCTCACTACATAGTGCTCATAGTGATTCTTCAGTTTTCAGCCTCCCAAGGGCTGGGATTACAGGTGTGCTGCCATATCCTGTCTCAGTCCCCACCTCAGCATGCCCCAGGGGCAGGGTTGGCACAGCACACAATGGATCAAACCTCAGTCCCTGATCCTGCCTAAGTAGGTGATTTAGTCCACTGAGCTATCTGGCCACCCCATGAAATTTTTACTTACATGTGTTCAGTTTACTCTTTTTCTTCAGTATATGAAAAGTTACTGCCATTTATTTTGTAGCAAAAATTTAGAAAGGAACAATTTTGGAAGGAAATTCTATGTTGAGTTTTGAACTCTTCACTTTTGACCTCTGAGTTTGCTGTCTCTTTTCTGTTTTGACTTGGCATAGAGTTTATAAAAACAGGAATTAAAAAGGCTGAAAAATCTAAGCTAGGAAAAGAACAAAGAAAGCTTGGTGCTAGTCACTTCTTGTAAGGGTCTTGTTTTTTTGGTGAGATCAGGACTTGAACTCAGGCCCTTGTGTTTGTCAGAGAAGCTCTTATTCCACTGAGCCATCTCCCTGGCCCCTCTTGTATGGGTCGTATGGCATCTAAATATTTTTTGAAGTACACATTCTGAAAGGAGATATCTGGAAAGTTAATGTTAAAGAATCATGTAACTTAAATTGTGATTTTAAATCTGGGGCAATTAATAATTAGAAAGTTTATGGCATATCATATCCAGAGCTCCATGAACACAGTAGATCTAAATGGATCAATGAGAGGAATTCAAGCAACTAAGAAGCTAAGGTTTATTTTCAACAACTCTGAAATAAATGCTGGGTTTTAATGTGTTAGCCTTTCAATGTGGTCGCATAAAAGTACATGGCATTTAAATTATCCTGTCATATGTGGATTCTTAATTATTTATTAATAAATAAATAATGCCAGATTGGAGAAAATGTAAAATTATAGGCCAGAGTGTGAGTCATTAGTGCTCAAAAAGTTATGCTCCCTGCTTCACTTTCCTGGAAGTAATGGATGGTATCAGCAGCTCTTTTTTGTTTTCCAATCTCTGAGAGTCTTTGACAGAGGATCAGGCAGACTTGCACTTGTTTTTGGAATCAGACCATCTAATTATTTTATGCTTTTGAGACATACAGAGCTGTAGAAGTTTTCCCTTTCATTGTTAACAGAGAAAGATGTAAGTGTATCGGTGTTTGTCAAGAATAATTTGTCTCAGTTAATATAACTCCCAAAGACAAATTGAAATTCAATAAATCTGATTTCTGCTCTTGGTTTTTCACCTAGCCAGAAGGCTTGCTTTATAACTGTAGTGCCTACCTTTTAGACGTGTGTATGCATGCGTGCATGTGTGTGTGCATGTGTGCGTGTGTGTGCGTGTGTCTCCATAAAGTTATAGATAAAAATTTATAATCTTATTCTAGGGAGGTAAAATTATTCAATTAGAAAACAAATCATGAATCGAGTCAAACATGTGATTTAGGAATTGTCTTTTGAAGAAATTCTACTATTGAGGGTTTAGGGGAGGTAAGTATAATAGGACAGGAGTACATCACCTTTCTGGAAAACTAGTGATGGTGTCTATTTAAAAGACAGATTTTAACAGTTTATTGATACTACTTTCATTATTGCTTCTCAGATGTAAGTAAATGTGGCTAATTAAAGCCCTTAAAATATATGTTTGAATCAAGCTGGGAAGTAACATTCATTTCCTTTTCACTAGAGAAAAGTATTTCCTGAGTGTTTTTAAGACAGGCGATAAGTCACCAGCACTATTAAGTTTATTGTGAAGATTCTGCAGCATTTCTAGGAGGAGATATTTCAGTAATCTGATAATATGAAGACTGGGTTCCTCCTTCAATGCAGAGTGTGTGCATAGAAAGGCACTGATTTAATCAGACCTCTCTTGACATCCTTCCACACAATCGGAGGGAATCTCCTTCTGCTGGGATTGATCCTTGAAGCTACGAAATCCTTTAGGCAAAACATTTCTATGATAATGTATACTCACTTTTATTAATGCTAAACCTCCTCACTAATAAGTGGATATCCATAATATGGGTATCTCTGTGTTTACAACATGTAAAAGGCTCTTTAGTTTAATCTATTTTAATCCCATATCATTGGCAGAGAAAACAGCAGAGTTAAAGTTTGAACAAAGCTTGTTTTATTTCCTGTGTCGATGAATACCTGCACAAACATCATGAAAAGGAATGTAGATGTTATGTTCTCCAAACATGTATTAATGAAAAATAATTATATTTTAAAAACAAAGTTAGTGCTTGTTTTACAAGCACATACACTAATATTGGAACCATACAAAGAAGACAAGCATGGCCCTGCACAAGGATGACATTCAAATTCATGAAGCATTCCGTATTTACAGAAATAAAATAAATAAAGGTAAAGATGACCAAGATGTAGACCTGCATCACACCGTTAACTTCCTATGAGAAATGTCAGTGTCTGGGTTGTTTTGGTAATTTCCACTGCTAAACTTGGATTCTGTTTATCTCTTCTTTCTTTCTTTCTTTTTTTTAATTTTAGGGAAGGGTCTACAGGGTGTTCAGGGTCTCACTACTAGATTGGACTCATAGTAATCTGCCTATTTACAACCTCCCAAGAGCTGGGATTACAGGCACACGCCACCATGCCTAGTCTCAATTGCCCTTTCGGTGAGCTCCGGGGGCGGGGCCCCCACAGCAGTCCCAGGGATGGACCCTCACCCCCTGTTCCTGCTTGCAGGTGCTTTAACCACTGAACTATTTGGCTAGCCTGGCTGGTTCTCTTGCTATACATTTCACCATCAAGGGTATTTCCTAATTTTGATTTTCAAATATAGCTTGAAGCAAGCATTGAGCAAATAGTTGATAAATGCCTTAATGAATGCTTCCTGCTGTGCTGTGTTTGCTTGCCTGTAGTTGTGGATCTTTACAGGAATTTTTCTTCCAATGGTCAGCAATTTTTTTCTTGAAAACCATGTCTTTATATGACCTTCAATATATGGCAGAGTGTTATTTTTTGTTGTAAGTCAAAATTAAAACAGGTCCCCTTTGTGCATGAATTTTGATATTATACTTGACATTTCAGACACTGTTCTGTACTCTTAGTATGGGATGGCTATCTCAAACACGTTTGCTACCTGTTGAAACTCAACAATAAAATCAGCAGCTGCAGTGCCAGGATATCTACAGTCAGGCATTTTTGCATATGAACACTTGGAAAATATATAACATACACACACATATCTTTATCAGCCCTATATAAAGAGTAATTATTGAAAAGAAAAGAGTTTTTTGCACTGTCAGATTACTAACTCATTGAGCAATTATTAATTTCATTCACAGAGCCAGCTGGATAAAAGCTCAATGAAATTACTTTGTATCTTAATATTATCTATTGGAAAAAAGTTGCATATTTTGTTTTTTTAATGTGTTAGAGATACTTAAAATTACAGTTGATAAACAAGGATTATATATTATGTGACTGCATTCTAAAATAGCTATTCAGACTACTGCCGGAACTTGTTGATGGTAAAGAATGTTTCCTCACATTTTGGTCATGACTCCGTCTCTCAGTTCATGAGGTAGCTCTTGCCTGTCATATTGAGATAGTCAGGAACCTCCAGAGGAAGAAGAAAAAAATAGTTCTTGGGCCTGTAACATCCTACTCATTAAAATCTTAATTTGAGTTATCTTCTGAGACAATCAGTGACCTAAAAGCAGATCTTTCTAAAACCCAAGACTCTTCGCTTAGACCTACAAATACTCAGTACATAACTAAGAGTTAAGCAAAATTTGACCTTTATGTTTATGTTCTTTACGACTTTCAAAGCTTGGGTATGTCTGTGGTTCTCATTTTTTAGGACGTTAGCAGAACCATGTTCATTAGGCTTCCATTAGCCTACCCTAATTCAACTGCCTACAAGTACAAGACAGAAGACAGAGAGAGAGAGAGAGAGAGAGAGAGAGAGAGAGAGAGAGAGAGAGAGAGAGAGATCCAATTACCAACTCCAGATCCTTACCCTTTGGTGTCCAAAGAATCTCTAATCATTGTTCTGAATCTGTGGTCACTTGAGTACCAGGAAAAGCAGAGCCTCTCACGACTTAGACACCATATTCAGTCATTTCAGAGGAATGGAGCATCCCCTTTAGCCAGGAGGATTCCTCTCTGGTTTTGAGGGCAGCTCTGAACCAGTGACTGAATGGACTTCAGCCCACCACAGTGTGCTATAAAACTACTGTCATCCTTTGTGTGCAGGCCAGTCTGGTCCTGTTCATGAGAGTGGCCCACTTCAGCTGCTTAAACTAAAGTCCTTTCTTTAATTTCTATCTCATTTTCCCATTAAAACATTTGCCTATAAATGCATACTGTTGTTTTAGTTTTAAATTACATTATCACTAACACAAAGATACATGCTAGCCAGTTATAATGTGGACAACTGTCTCTCAGACAGAAAAAGAAATTACCACTTCCTTAAATCTTCTTCCATTATTTCTATTCTCCGGTGTACTTGTCATGTGCTCATTTGACCAAAATATGAGGCATTTTAAGGGTGAAGATTATGTTTTAGGGACTGAGGAGGAGATAGATCAACTGTCTAAGTGCCTGCCTGGCAAGCTAAAGGACCCGGGTTTGATCCCCAATACTACATACCCTGCCAGCTCCACACAGAGCCAGTCACTGAAACTGGGTGTGGTGGTGCACATCTGCAATCCCAGTGCAGGGGAGGCTGAGACAAGAAGATCACTACAAGTCCGAGCTATGTAGCAAGACTCTATACTAAAAAATATTTAGAAATATTATGTTCTATCAATTCTGTCTAATGCCAAGGTAGTGGCTGGCAATTATGAGCTTTGTAAGGGATAGGTAGAGAATTAATAAATGAAACTCAAGGATGACTCCTGCCTGAGTCTAAACTGTGCCGTTGCAAAATACCTGATGTTCTCTTATTCAGATGTTGTGAAGACCTTCTCAACTTGTCCTAAGCAGTCTCCAGAGTTTATATGATTATCTGCCAAGATATGATGCTATGTTTCTGAGCCTAAATCTAGGAGTATTCATTTATGCATCAGGCAGTGCCAATGAGGTATCATGAACTTGGTTGATCTCTTACGTTAAGTAGTAAATACTACATTCTTTAAGTATTTCATAATGTAGCTGTGCTATCTGATGATTTTCTACATTAATAATAATTTCTATTGGGTTATCTAAATTTTTTTTCCTGCAAAATCTTTGATTTGAACTCTCTTTTCTATCCACTCCTTCATTTTCATTTCTACTGCCATATCATCTTATCAGATCATTATATTTCAATGAATATGCAATCTCTAACTGCTCTCCTCCTTTTGTTAAATGTAGTTTTCTGTATCAGAACACAAGTGCTTCTAGTGCTCCTCATTCACAACCTTCAGTGATACCACACTACACTTCAGGTATCTCAACAATGACTTACAAAGGGCCTGCGAGATAGCTCAGCTGGCTAAGCCCTGACTTAGGCAAGTGCAGAGGCCAAGGTTCGATCTTTGGCACCACATTCCGTGCTGGTCCCACCCCTGGCATACTGAGCCTGTGACTGAGTCCAGGTGTGGTGGCACATGACTGTAATCCCAGTGCTGGAGAGGATGAAAACAGAAGGATCACTATGAATCTAAACTGAATACTGAGACCCTGCACAACTATTTTTTTTTAAAGAAAAAAGAAAGAAAAAGAATGATGTACAAGACACTCACTGTATCCAGTCATCTCCCCAATATTTCCTAACACTTTGTTGCCATGCAAACACAGTCTGACATCTAAGAATGGACATGTACAACTTAGCTTCCATGCTTTATTGAGTTAGCTCTACTATTAGTATCTCTCTGTCTCTCTCTGTCTCTCTCTGTCTCTCTCTCTCTCTCTCTCTCTCTCTCTCTCTCTCTCTCTCTCTCTCTCTCTCTCTCTCTCCCGTCTATCCTCATGGTTGTTTTTTATCTTTACATACTATTCTCTGATAATCCAAATTTATGATCAGCAATTTATGTGCATAGACTATTTAGTGTGCAAAACAATTTATTCATGCCTACTGGCTTCTAAACACTGAAATTCAGTGATGGCAATTTGGCCCAAAAATAAAATAATCAAGTGTCCTGGCATGAGACCAAGAAAGAGCAGAGCCTGCATGTCTGCACTTTGGCTTCTTCTTCTCTTTTAAGTTTCTGCAAAGAAACATAAACTATTCATGCTTCTTTTGTTTTCCTTAGCATCTGGCATAGAACAGCAACACAGGATCTCAATGAAGACGTGTCAAATTGAACTTTGAATGAAGCCTGTTTTAATTATCAGCCATAAAATCACTCTGTAAATGATAATCAGGATGTTAGTGCAATTCTAACCTTTTAAAATGATTTCAACAGGGAAATCAAAGGATTTTAACACTAACAGTGCTTAGATTTACCTTTGAAATGAAATTTCATGCTTATCCATAAGCAACGGTGTGCCTTATAATCAAGCAATGTGATAACTCCACCAGCTAAGAGGAGCTTCAACAGCGTCGCACTCCTTTTTCCCACTCTCTGCCTTACTCTGTCTCAACCCACATTTAGCTCAGCCAGTGCAAATACAAGTAGTGTGTCACTCAGGCTTGAGAAAAGCTGATGAAACTTACCATTTGGAAGGCTTTCATTTTCATGGGTAAGAATAAAAAGAAGGGCAAGAAGTCCAAGATATTAACAAAGAAATAAATGTGAAATGTATTCAGTTACCTAGATGTCAAAAAATCATGCAATTGGAAACTAATAAGTCACACTTAGATATACTTCTCACTACTGATTCTGTTTCCTTTAGAGATTTAAGTGCTATATAAGACTACAGGAATCTATTGTTAGACAATATAAACAGCAATTAGCACACTAATATTAACTTTTGTATTACACTATGTTGATGTGATAGTTCCTTTTTTTCTAAAATGTAGGTTTGGTAAGGGAGGGATTTTGTTGAACTTATTGTATATATAATGTCTAGAATAATTGTGGCACAAAATATATATTCCATAAATGCTTCTGGAGTAAATTCAAGGAATTTTATATGGTTTTTGAGAAGGTGGCCGTATAAAGAAGCAGATGTAGATTTATTCTGCTCAGTAATTAAATTTCATAAGCATCAAGTTAGTTTAAATCCAACTAGCTTATTTGCTACTTCTCAAATGCTCTACATTTGAAAAACTTTTAATGAGATTGGCCTCAAGGAGTTTTTCTCCAATCCATAATTTTCTGATTCCCTTAGAGTCAGCTCTTACCAGAATTATTTTAATTATTTATTTGAGTTTCAAGGAATCTTTTGAGATTTTATTGAGGTACGTTTTAAGTCTAATTTTTTAAAGGGCAGAATCCATGTTCTCTTCTCTTTGAGTAGAGATTTCCAACAATTCATGAACATTGCAAGAGATTTTAATTTTTATGCTGGTCTCCATTTCTAATTCTAATGTCAGTGAAGCAAAAAATTGTGTTGTGATCAAACAGAGACACCTCCAAATTTTCCACAATTCTAATGGAGATATTACATGAATCCCTAATGTCTTAGTGCCTCACCATTTACTCATAACATTTTCCTTTAAAAAAAGACACCTTTAATCTTCTAAATGGCATTCCCTTTGAGTCACTATATAGGAAAACAAATTCTGAATTTGCCTTAGAATAGATTTTGAACATATGCATAAGAGAGTCAAAGAGAAGTAGGAAAATGGTAAAGAAATTCAACAGATGACAAACATAACTCTTAACCTCCCTAAGTATTCTTAAATGTAGCACTTACCAATACACATATTCTTCTGGGTTTTTTTTTTTTTTTTGGCTATTACTTCAATTGATGTTTAAATATTTAGTTCAACAGAATCAAAATTAAAATCATATCAACACATACTTCTCCACTGGACCATTTAGTGATGAAATATTTATTTGTGCATTTGATATTTTACACACTAGTTATAATCCTGTTACATATGAGAGATGCTATTTTCTGTCATTGTTATGAATCATATATATTTAATCAAGCCTTTGATAAATTAACACTAAAAGAGAATTAGCCATTGCCTTTTTTCTATTTTTGTGGTTCATGTACTTTATACAATATTCATTTTTATGATATATTCAAATATAGCAAAGAAAAGTTTCCTTTCTTAGCAATTGCTAAGCAATTGGAACCATGAAGTTTTCATACATAAACTATTTAATTGTTAAATTTCCATATTATAACTTAACATTTTATAAATATATTTTATTCAGTATATTAATTAGATACTTTGGTATCTACAAATTAATAAAATGGCCAAAGAATATCTCTGATAGTTAATTGATTCTTTGTTTTCTTTCTTTTTTCTTTTGGCAGAAATAGGAATTGAACTCAGGCTCATGAGCTTGCCAGGCAAGTGCTTATCCTACTGAGCCATCTCCCTGGCCCCCTGATAGTTAGTTTATAACAACATTTAAAATTTCCTGTTTTGAACTCTGTTTTCTTAAATTATGAGAATTTCTTAAATCTCAATAGACCACCTTTTAATGATTTTATTGTGGGATATATATATATATATATACGTATATTATATACGTATATATCTTATATATAATATATAATATATACGTATATATTATACGTATATATTATACGTATATATCTTAGAAAATATCAAAACAAATAATGTGATGAAAATAAATACCTCTTACAAATATCTTATACCAAGGAGAAGTTTTCAAAATGTCATATATCATTTATTTTCACTTAATTGCTTGGCAACAACAAAGTTTCCTGGGGGTTTCATTATTAGAAAATAATGAAAATAATACTATTCATCTTGGTGCACTATTTTTTTCTAATTATAAGGAAACTTGCAGATTATATGTCAATAGTCAATGATTTTTCAAGCCTAGGCATGACTGAGGTAGCTGTATTAATGAATGATGAACTTATTAATATTTAATTACCTCTTTTAATGTAGAAGCAGTAGGACAAAATAATAAATGTCAATGAAAATATCACACTCAGAAACTACAAATCTCTAAGTACTTGCTTTCTCCATTAACTTTTTATGCTGTTTATAAACAGATTAGCTAATGATGTTTTAGAAATATGAAAACTGGATTTAATTTAGACAACCATATTAACTAATTAATAAGTTATAAATTGTAAGTTCTTAAAGTCTATCAATTACTGGAGGATTGTTTTTATTGGCTGAAAATTTATGAAGCTATTTAAACAGCCACATTTATTAGAAAAAAAATTAATGCATTTTAAAAATGGACAAAATTAATTAAATATCATTTTCTTACAGCTAGTCTTCCATAAATGTGATTTGACATGGTTTTGCAAGAAAAGACATATCATGCATAAAGCATATGATTAGTTAAATAAAAGAGTTTGTTTTTATATATATCTAGAGACTGGGTAAATATAGAAAGAATCAGACTGCTCTGATGCGGAACTATTCAGGTATAAAATTCTGGTAGTACTGATGCCAGAATATAAATATAATGACCATCTGCCTTCTTTCTGCAGATAAATCAGACTGTCAAACTTTGGTAGTGCCATGTGTTTATTTTTTCCTCAAAGAGATATTTGCAATTACTTCTCTGAATTAGTAATTTTATCAATAATAAGGCATGTAACGGCCAACTGAATATTTGCATTGCACCACATACTACTAGATGTTTCGTATGTACTTTCCTCTAACAATTATAGCACTTATATAACAAGGAAAGTATTTCTGTTTTCTTCATTCACTATGTTTATGATAAGGTTTTAAGCCATGAGTCCAAATATATAGCACTAAATGGAAACCTATTCAAAATTTCTGTAGCTCTTATCTTGTAAAAGTGACTCAAAATTATGTACACTCCTGTCTCCATTGTAATGTACTTTTGCATTACAATAGTTAAGTAGAGACTGGCATGAACTCTAAATAGATTTTTCTTTTTCAATCTGAAGTTATTTTTCTTTAAGCAATACAAAATAGTGAAAGGAAAAAAAACCAGCATTAGAAATGATACAAAATTTCACTAAACAAAGTAAAAGGAATTGAATAGTCATTACTGTATTATTTGATGCTATCCCCAAAAGAATTGAAAGTAACATATAAAGCTTTCTATACACACCCATGTTTATAGCAGCACAATTTGTCATGGCTAAATCTTGGAAACAACCTAATTTTTAATTAATCAAGTGTATTGCACAATGTAGATGTACATAATTATCACATTGGTCACTCAGAATTTGTATCTATACATAACATATGTTGATTCATCCTTTTCTCCCATTTCCCTCACTTGCCTTCATCCTTTCTTCTCTTCCTTATTTATAAAAGCTTCATTTCCACTTTTTCTTCTTTTCTTATTTATTCTTTCATTCTCCTTTCCTCTTCCCTCTTCTTTAGTTCCCCTTCCCACTTGAAAATTTTCTACTTTAAAATATCTATTATAAATTTTGATCCTTACTTATACTTTCCCTTGCTCACAGCAGAGAAACAACTAATGCAATATTTACCTGCGTGTGCCAATTTTATTTCACTTAAGTATATGTTCTCAGTGTGCATCAATTTATCCAGAAATGTTTCAAGTTTTTCTTTTTTTATGAATGAATAGTGCTCACTTGCATAAACAGACACACACACACACACACACAAACACGCACATGCACACACACACACACACACACACACACACACACACGCATCTCCTTTATCCATTCATTGGCTGATGAGCATTTGGGCTGTTTCCAAGATTCAGCTATTTTAAACTATGCTATTATAAATATAGGTGTGTTTAAAAAGCTTTATATGATGCTTTTATTTTTGGGGAAAGGCACTAAGAAAAATAATAGTAAGTCAAATGGAACCTATATTTTATATTGTTAGTGTGTGTGTGTGTGTGTGTGTGTGTGCCAGCAAACTCAGGAAGGTGCACTTGACAGGTAGGCATTTATGCCACTGAGATATCTCCTAAGTCCTAGTTTTAGATTTTTGATCAATTTCCACACTTATTTCCACAGTGATTGCACCAGTCCGCATTCTCCCCAACAGTGAAGAAGGGTTTCTATTTCCCCATAGCCCCAACAGCATTTATTATTGTCTGAATTTTTGATGATAACCATTATATGGTATTTCAGCAGTGTGTTAATTTACATCTCTTGAAGGACCAGTGATGGTGAACATTTTTTTATATATTTACTTGCTGTTTGTTCTTCATCTGTGAACTGTTTAATCACTCCAGATGCCCATTTGTGATTAGGTCTTTAAATATGAGGAGTACAATTTTTGAGTCCTTTACGTACTCTAGATATTAATCTACCATCTAAGGAACAGCTGGCAAAGACTTTTCCCATTTTGTTGTGATTCATTCTGTTGGTGATTTATTTTTTTCGAATAAAAAAATAAAAAAAGCCTTTTTTTGTGAAAAGGCTTTTAAATAAGATGAGAAAGTAGCAAAAGAAGAACAAGTCAAGCCCAAAGCTCATACAATGGAGGAAATGATAAATATCCGAGCATAAGTTAATGGAATTGAGACTAAGAAAACAATACAAAGAATCAATGAATGGAAGAATTGATTCTTTGAAAGATTAAATAAAATTGGCAAACCATTAACCAGCATAATCAAAGAAAATGAGAGAAAAGACTCAGCTCTGTATAATCAAGAAAGAAAAGGGTAAAACCACAACAGATCCTTCAGAAATCCAAAAGATCATCAACATCTACTTTAAGAACCCATACTCAAATAAACTGGAAGACACAGAATAAATTAAGAGATTCCTAGACGCATATGAATTTTAAAATCTAAATCAAGAAGTTATAAATATTCTACATAGCCCAATTACAGTCAATGAAATAGAATATGTAATTAATAACTTACTAATAGAGAAAAGACCAAGTCCTGATGAATTAATGCTGAATTTTACAAGAAATCTAGAGAACATCTAATGCCATACTAGTCCTCAAACTCTTTAACAGAATTAAAAGGGAAGTAATATGCACATAGTCATTCATGGAAGGAAGTTTACCCTAATACCACAATCAGAGAAGGGCCCCAGCAAAAAATAGAATGGTAGGTTTATCTTTGTAATTAGCATAGATGGAACAATTCTCAATGAGATACTGACAAAAAGAATGCATCAAGTAATTGAGAAAATTATACATTATGACCAAGCAGCATTCATCCAGCAGATGCAAGGATATTTCAATGTACCCAATTCAATAAATGTAGTATGCCATATCAGCAGAGACAAGGATAAAACTCACATGATGCCCTCATATAATGCAGAAAAACAACTGACAAATCCAACAACTGTTCATTATAAAAAGATACCAAAAATTAGAAAAAAAATCTTTATTTCAAGATGGTAAAAGCCTTCTATAACAAATCAATAGCCAGTGTCAAACTAAATGGTCAAATACTGCAAGTTTTTATGCCTAGTTTATTAGATAAGAATCATGTGAGTATGACTACATGTGGGGAGCTATGGATTTATCTTCATATTCTTCACTTTTATTCTAGACTAAACTTTAAAATTCTTTAGTGTTAAAGTGTTGTGTTTCCTTATATAAAATATTTATTTTTTATTCAGACCTATTAATATATAGAAATATAAGAACATGCATCCTAGCATAGTACTTAGGTATATACAACATTGTTGTGATCACAGAATGATAAAAATAAGGAGGTGGCTTTTTATAGTATAAATTTCTTTTACCTTCAGTTTTCTAATCAGTAGTTTGTAATGCATAGTGGTTATTAACTTCACTTTAACCATAAAACAAAAATCAGCACAATTGGTTCAAACATTCTATATCTCACTCTTTTTCTCTCCTACTTCCTCTCCTTCTCCCTTCCCCTCTCCCTCTCCCTCTCCATCTTCTCTCTGTGTCTCTGTCTCTGTCTCTCCCTCTTCCTCTCCTTCTCTCTCTAATATACACATATGTACAAACAGAAGCACACATGTACATTAACACAGTAATGTGAAATGAAGAATTTATTGAAGATTTTAAAGAGTTATAGAAGGAAAAGGTTGGTGTAATGGCATCTGTTCACCTCTTCAGGTAGCATTTTCACCTATCTCTTCCACAGAAGTTCTTCTTTATCATTCTGCCTCTGAGATACACAAATCTTCTTTTCTCATACCATGGCTATTTTCTCAATGAAATGACATCTATTTTCTGTCTCCATTCCTATGTACTGCTGTTTCACATTCTAAGGCATGTCCTCAACCAATGTGTTTCTCAAACAGTGATTTGCTAGAGGATGGAGCCCTCTTCAGTTACATAGCAATGTAAACCAGTTTTTACTAAATAGAATGTATTGGTGATCTATCCTCCACACACACTGACTAGTTCCTTAATATGTTTCTTAAAAGTTGATTGCATAGCCTGATTTGAATTTTTAAAATAATTTTATTGAGAAGCAAATAGCAGTGAGACAATTTCAAAACCAATTGGTAGGTCAGTTTCAATAATTAATACATTGCATATCGTTGTCTTAGTGGTTATCCATAATATAAGATTCAGACATGATATCCTGTGCAAACACTATTAGTACAAATCTTTCTTCTCATTGAATTAAGAGAAAGTAGCTGTATATCTATCCTATTTTGAAGATACAGATACAAAATGATCCTTCATTTGTATCCCATTTAATTGTTTGGTTTTGTCAGAGATGGGTATTACCTTGTCATTTAAATATTGTAGGTGTGTGAATTCAGCAAAATATTCCAATACAGTCCAGTAGTACATAATAGTAGTGGATTATCCATAGGACTAGCAATGTCAGAAGTTATTGACTTGAGCCTTTTACAGCTCACCATATTAATATGGCTTTACTTTTTCTACCTCATTTTTATACTTTTCTGCTGGATGATTAAGACCAAGATGAAGCAAGAACTATGTAACAAGAAATGTAACTTTTGTATCATCCAACATCAGTCAAATCCCCTCAGGATTTATCCTGAAATCCTGTACTGCAGTTTGTAGATTCTTTGTCAGTGTCAGCCATGTGGATGAGTCACAGCCATTGCTTAACCAATTTGCTCTCTGTGAAAGCCTGAGAGAATGTTTTCTCTCCATGTGACTCTCCTTAGGCACACTCTACATCATCAATCACTTTCTTCTGTGGTCTCATAATCTCCTTGATAAGAATATTTGAAATACCTTGGAGTTAATCTAACTAAAGTAGTCAAAGATATTTTCAAGGAACATTACACTACTCTGAAAAAAGAGATCATAGAGGACTTCAGAAAATGGAAAGATATTCCTTGTTCCTGGATAGGAAGAACCAACATAGTGAAGATGGCCATACTCCCAAAATTGTGTACTGCTTTAATGCAGTCCCTATCAAACTACCACCAACGTACCTCCCAGACCTACAAAAATTGTTCCTAAAATTTATTTGGAATCAGAAAAGATCTAGAATAGCATAGGCGATTCTGGGCAACAAAGACAAGGCAGGAGGTGTTAGAATTCCTGACTTCAAATTTTTTATTTGTAATTCATTTGCACTTAAGCATGAGCATGAACCCTGGGGGACTCAGTTTTATGATATCCTTTTTATGTTCACCCAAGTCTTTATCATGCAGCGTTGTTTGGATCTGTCACTTACTTTTCCAGTTCTCACATTTAAGCTTTCTGTGTATGTTTTCTTCTATAAAGAGATACATGTAACCTTGAAGATATCAGAACAGACATTTCAATATTTTTAGATGTTTAATACATACAGCATAAATTTATAAATAATAATTAATATCATTTATAATGAATAAATATGGTGGCAGCATGCACCTTGTTTCAGTCTCAATAGTATTTTTCTGCTAAATTTTACAGAGGTTTAGAGACAGAAAGTGACATCAGAGATAACAGTATGTTTTGAGAAAAAGTACTTTGCATTTTTGTGTACTTCTTAACCTGCAGACATTGTTATCTCAATGGATCTTCTTTGGAAAATGCCATGTACTAGAACTGCAGAATTTCATGCAGCCATAAAAATATTGATGTCCTACTAATAGCATAAGAGAAAGATGAACAAAATTATACAATATCAGAAGCACAGTAATGTCTCAAACTTTTCTAGTTGTAAGAAAATAAGCCGTTTATTTTTCTCCCATCAAGTTAAAAGAAAATACCCTTGTTGTACAATAAATTCAGTGATTTTGTTCACTTGCTTTGAATACCATCAATAACTACAACAGAAAAAACCATTTAACCTTCACCTCATGACCTAAATGTGAGGCCTAAGTAATGTCATTTTATTTTCCATTAACTGCACGGAAATTACTCTTTACAATATAAGACTTATATAGAAAATATAATGATACAATAAATTTAACTGGAAGGTTGTTATATTTAATAACTTGAAAAGGACAAAAAGTATTTTAAGAATGAACATTAAATTACACCTTTATCAATTATGCATTTTCCAACTTATTTGTGACTTTGTCCTTTGGTTTTTTGTTTTCAACTGTAAAATGGAGGTCATTTTGCTTGTACATATTAAAATTTCTAGCCACTGGCTGCTTTGTGAATAAATTAACCATCTTTTTCATAAGGCAAATATCAACTTAGTGCAATTACTGAAGGCATCAGGAGACAATGCTAATGTGTTTCATGCTTCAAAGGCTACAGCTGCCAAAAATTCATAGTAATCAATCAGCGTTTTCCACTATATTTAGCATCTTAACTTGACAGCAGTAATTGTTATGAATAGATTTTCTTTTTTTAAAAAAAAGAATTGTTGGATATATTAATTAATCTATTGTTCCTTTAGGGATGCCTCATCTGCAGCTAATACATTAAATGCATGTTTTGTCTTCTGTAAAAAAATATAATCCACTCTAGGCAATTTAACACAATTCTTTGCATGTAAATAGAATTGCATTTTGGGTGCATTATTATAAGATATAATTAAGAATTGGAATGCTGAACATGGGAATAAAAAACAAATTATTTTTCATAGCCTAGAGATTTTGCCTTAAATTCTGAAATATATTTTGGAGGTCACTGAATAGTGCCTAAGAGGAAACTTTTGTTGTAATTGGAGAAGCATTTTGGTTCATTGCACAAAGTAGAGATAAAGTCATATGTTTTTAAGGGGTTCATAGCAATCTCTGAGCCTCAAATGCAAAGGGGAGGATGTATTTAAATCAAATTTCTCAAGGAAAAGGAAGGGATAGAGATAGGGACATGGAAAGGAAAAGGGAAAAAAAAAGTTTCACATTTACCTTGAGTTTTGCTTCCATCTTGAAAAATCTGCTTTCCAGTTCTCTCCTCCACCTGCCTATCAACATAACCTTGATATAACAAAATTATTAAATTAGGCTTGTTGTTACTAGAATATACCATGATAATAAGTGCAATTTAGGATTGTAAAACCTGCTTAGAATGTGAATTCAGATCTTTGAAAGTGAAAAACATGTACAAAACAAACAGATGTGTTTAGTTTCAGAAAAGAATGTCTAATTGTAAATGCATAGACAAAACTTTAAAAATTAAATTTATACTAAAATACAAATTGTCCTTGAAAAAATAATTAGAACATCTGACAAATTTGATCCTATAATATACCTGAAAATGTAAGGCTGAGGTGAGTAAGAGTTCCTCACTTGCCCCAAATTTCTTTAGATGCCTTATGTAGAGTACAGTTATTTTGATAATTGTTGTCTACTTTTATCACATGTACATTTGGACAGTACAATATGCTAAAATGCTGTCAGTTTTTACAAAGCAAAGATTACCATATCCATTTCAATGTCTAATATAAAGACAGAAGGAAGTTATAAATAATCTGTGCTGTGTGTATGTGCATACGTGTGTGTGTGTGTGGGGGGGTGTTCAGGATAAAAACCAGGGCCTCAGACATGATGTCTATGTGTTCTATCCTCTTATATCACTAACATATACACTGAGACCCCTATATTCTTTAATATCATAAAACAGTGAGCGAAAATTAAAATCATATCAGTAGAGATAGGATGAATTTGAAAGTAAAGAGCTTTTCCAAAAGACAATGAAAATAAAACATAAAGAAACAATTTATTCATAAAAATGCTTTAAAATTTCTAGTTTCTTTTAATATTTGAAGAGAATTTGAATGTAATGGGGTAGTGTATTTGACATTTTGTTTTTCCTTAGCAGAGGAGCAAGTCATCCAAATGGAAATGAAGAAAGATGATAGATCTACAGGGAAAAGCTCCACTTTGAGGCAGAGAATGACCCTCGTAACACACACTGCTATCTTCAATGCAGTTGCTTAGTTCACAGGTAACAGCATATTTAGCTCGTCAGAGTGAAAATCCTACCAATAAACTGCTAACTTCAAAAACTTGCCGAAGATTCTCAGGATCACTGTCTTCACCATCTTGTACATATAAATGTATGTCTTTGCCCCTGTCATGTTTCCAGCTTTTCTCCTTGCCCTCTCTTCATTGTTTAATCCTTAAATTCTTATTTCCTTTTCAATTTTGGTATACCTTTCTATTTTTATTTATTCTTTTGAGTTCTTACACTAGCGAGACTATATGATATTTACACATGTGGGTCTGGTATATTTCACTTATGAGTATATATTCAAGTGGCATCCACTTGAATATAAAGGCTTCGAATTCATTGAGCTTATGAAACAGAGGGAGAGTCTGCAGCCCATGGCTAAGCTTGTTGTCCTTGACTGTCTGCCTTGGACTAGTGCCTGGGGTTTCAACTGATCACTTTAGAAACTACTAGTCCTGTCAGATTTTCCTCATTGGAAAAAAGAGGAAACTGAAGTTTAGCGAGAATGAATTGATGTTAAGTTCAATGTGAACAGACTCTGTTTTACTAATTACCAAGTGCTATTCTGAAAGTACGGGGACTGAAAAATTTTGTCAAACACAACCTTCCTGTCTGTAAAGAAAATAAAAGAGTTTATATGAAAAGCAACCAAACAAATATGATGTACTTAAAAATTACTTAGGAAATGAAAAAAGTAAGAATACAAAATAGAAATACAGGGCTGGCCAGATATCTCAGTGGAGTAAAGCACCTGCTTTGGCAGAGCGCAGTGACAGGTGTTCAAACCCCATCTTCCCATACTGACACTGACCTAGGGCACCCTGTAACAGTAACGGATACTGGGTGTGGTGGCTCATGCCTGTACTCCCAGTGCTTGGGAAGCTGAAAACAAGAGGATCACTAGGTGTCTAATCTAGGTAGTGAGAGCCTGTACACCCTGTCCTAAATTCATAAAATAAAAAAAAGAAAATTGAAATGCAAAAAAAAATTAAAAAGTATTGTTAATGTAGTGTAATTTGACTATTGCATTTTTATCTGAACTATAGAAACATTGACTTACAATTGCTTACGTCAAGGTCACGCAGCCTCTGCACTACTGATATTTTGAGCTGGATAAGGCTTTGTCTCAAGAAGTTGTCCTGTGCATTGTAAAGTGTTCATCACCTCTAACACATCTGAGCTCACGATGGTAAAACATCTCTAGACATTATTTAATGTCCCCTGAAGGACATAATTGTACATAGTAAAACCCCACTGCTCTATATCATAGCTACTGAGGTTAATTTTTGTCAATAAGACCTTGATGCCACTTTCTAATTCCTATAGGGAGTACATAAATATGAAAATAAAATGATTTCCGAAATGTTCAATGTTATTTTGAAGCATCCACCTGGATTTTAAGTATTTGTCAGTGTGGAATTTTATGCCAAACTGTTTTGATACTTATTACTAAATTAGAACTTATACATGGACAGGGAAGTCCTTACCTGTGTCCTGTGCACTCCTAATGCCAATATTTCAAGTGGAAAATGTGGTGCTGGCCTGGAATTCTTAACTTGGTTTAATCTTCTCTCTAGGTGATGAGTATCTGCTGAGAAACTCATTACATGAAGAGTGAACCTCTTAGTGAGATCTTGAGTTTGAAGTCTTTTAATTCCGTTTGTCTATAGTTGATCTAAAGTTGCTGTTTATTTAAAAAAAACAACTGAATAGACATGTCAGTAATATAATAAAACTATTTTAAATACTTTACATATATTAACTCATCTAATCTCACAGTGTGACTGAGAAGAAACTATTATGACCGCCCGTATTTTAGTATCGAAGAAAGTAAAAGTCCTCATAATCATTTTGTTAACATCAAAACACTGCAATTTGACCTTAAGAATTGCCGGAGTTGATATGCTTATGTCTATGGGTATCTTTTCTGAAACATCCCTGCCGAGATTTTTTTATTCTAGTCATTTTTTAGGTAAAACAATAGCTTTATCCAGAAAACATCTTATATAAACAAAATTTTTTAGATGTATGGTTAATCTCCACTAATAACCACATTGTTAAATTTTTATACAATAAAGACCCACTTTATTTTCTCAAATATAAATCTTATTTTTATGACATATATCAATTTTAAGTATATCATTAAGTAATGTTCATACATAGACTTTTTTCTCTTAACTTTTTATTTTAATATCACTTAGTTTTCTGAAAAGAATACAAAACTCTTGCTCACTGCATTTCTGATCCTTTTGTTCCTCTTCCTTTTTTCATTTTCTCTCTACTGTCTGTGTCTTACACAGTTAACAATTTCTCTTTATAATTAATATACAATCTATGCGAGATACTATGTGAACACCTGCTGCTTTTCTAATTTTTACTTCTAGCTCTGGAACCCGTTTTAGGAACAGATTGTTTATTTCTGTTGCTATGGGAAGAACTGCCCTACATGTAGCTTGACCTTTATTATTTCCGCTTTTGAACGTCAGGAATTCAGAAGCTGATATTTGTCGATAAAAGGATGCAACTACAGAACATACTCTTAAGTGAAAGATTTTTCAAAGAGAATAAAAACTTTTCAAAAAGTTAGAAATGATACAGAGTTTCACTAAACAAAATGATAGGCCTTGAACAACGGTTGTAATATTGCATACTCTTGTCTTCAAATTAGTTGTTCACATTACCAGAAATAAGCACGTAAAATAGGTCAAAATATTTTTAAAAAGACAAAAAATTAAGCATTAACTGTTCCTTTCAATAGGCCAGTAGAAAGTCAAGCTATCGGTATATATACATACATATTTTTCCCTTCTTTCTTTTCTCCTCTCTCTCATCCCAGTTGTTCTTTATCTTTCAACAGTTTCTTTCCTTTTCAAAATATCCAATGTACCTTTCAGATCCCATTTGCTCTCTCAGGTTCTTACACTAAGCAGAAACGCTGCTTTAAAAGGTTCTGACTCAGTTTCTAATGATGTGACCATGTCAGTGTTACCTGGGAATACATTTATAGTCAAAGATTTGAAGCTTCCAAAGTGGATAATAAAGATGGTTTTTAGGAGGAGGGCTCAATTACGGTATGCTGATGTATGGTCTCATTTCCTCATTTCCAGTCTTTGCATGAGTGATGAAGAGAGGTGAAGTAGAAGTGTCAATGATTTCTATATATCAGATAGGGAAACCACATGTCGTGACCTGTGCTATATCCTATTAGTTTCATGGGCAACCTTGCATCACATGGGAAGGTAGTACTTGGGCATGTAAATGATGACCAGGATTTTTAAAAATTGCATCCCATCTTGGATTCTGGCTATTAAAAACTATTTTTTTGACAATTGATGATTTTTTTCTATTTCATGAAAATGGATGTATAAGTAAATGGTAGAGCATTAATCGGACATATACAAGTACCTGAATTTAATCTCCACTTCATAAAAATTTAAGTGTTAATTCAGTAGTTCATTCAGTATTTCTTATTTGTATTACTATAATAAAGTAGAGTTTTTGTTTCCTTTTAACTTAATTGATATGGATTTATTAATCTTGCTTTCCTTAAGTATAATCTGTTACTACAATTACATAGTTTAAAGTAAAAATTGTATCAGGTTTGAACAGTTGAATTCCATCTATTTTGTTTCCTTTTATAAAGTGTTCATTATTGTTGTATTAAATTGATTTTGGATTTTTTAATGCATCAACTCTAAAAGGTAAGTTTGTTTTTTGGTTTTTTGTTTTGTTTAGTTTTTTGTTTTTTAGGCAGAACCAGGGATCGAACTTAGGCCCTTGTACTGTCCAGGGAAGGGATTATTCCACTGAGCCAGCTTCCTGGCCCTTAAAAGGCAGGTTTTTATAAGCCTCTGGTTTTCTAGGTTCTTCCAGTGAAAACATAAGAATAACACTATTAATATAATATTACTATTTTGAAATTTATGCTTTTACTGAGTAAAATTCCTAGAACCTTATTACTAGTGATCATTGTATTCTTCATCATTCTCAGAAGAAAAAAAAATCATAATAAAATGTCCCTAATTGTTAGTAAAATTCAATGTTATGCATATGAATTCTCAGTAACAATCTTTTTATTGTTTATGTGACAGTATTGGAAGCATTCATAAGACACTTCTATTAATGCCAAACTATGTTGACCTCTTCTTATGGGCTGAATTTTGTCTCCTCAAATTTATATGTTGAAACCTCAGCTCCCAATGTAACCATTTTTGCAAATATAATCTTTCAGAGTTAATTAATGCTATAAGAGGTCATCTAACTGCATTAAAGCATCTCTGATGCTGAAAGTACTGATGGTCTCATAAAAATCAGGAGGAGAGAGAAATAACTCTCTCTGTCTCTGTCTGACTCTCTCTCTCTCTCTCTCTCTCTCTCTCTCTCTCTCTCTCTCTCTCTCTCTCTCTGCCTGTTCAAGTGAGCAAAGAAAGAAAGCAGCTGTATTTCAGGCAGGAAGATAACTCACCTATACCTAAATATATTGACACCCTGGGTTCAGACTCTGTGGCTCTAAATCTGTAAGACAGTTCGTTTCTGTTCTTTAAGCCATTTTTTCCATGATGATTACTTACAGTGACCTGAAATAACTAATACATTCGTCTTGAGGAAAAAGTTATTTTATGAGTTCTGAATGAGCAAATTGTTTTTGCCCGTGGGGTACTGTTGAATGAAAGAAGAACTCACCATGATTATTGAGGCACTGGAAGACATTTTATTAAATGTAAACTGAACCTAGAGTTCAAGGGATAAATGGTGATGGTGTTAATTTCCTAGAATACAATGCAGGTGTTCTTATGAAAATTGAAACACTCTTATGAGGCACCATGAGCTAAGACTTATTTGGGAGGATGTTGGTATTAAATCCCAGACCTCATGCATACCAAGAAGGAATAACACTGAAGTATATCCTTAGGCCAAACAAAGACATTTTAAATGAGATTGGTGATGATGGTAGTAATGTGGTTTTGTTTAAAGTATGATTAATCAAATATACTAGCACTTAAAAGATCTGCACAGCTCAATGAGTTATTTTCTACACAATGAATTTGTACCTTCACAAAATTCTCCATGGTATTGGGTTTAAAAAAAAAAGACCAAGATAGAGGTTTCAGTGTAACTCAGTCTGAAAAGTTAACTGATCTGATTTTATTTTCCATATTTCATCTATTTTGAAAAAAATGAAATAAAATACCAACCAATGATTTTAATAAGAGTACCAGGCGATACATACAAGTACATGACAAGACAATTAAAAGACTTCCTCCTTCAGCTACAAAAGAATACTTAGATTTTTCCTAAACACTTAAACAAGTAGGTAGTTAATGAATGAGTTCAGAAGCAGAGTTTAGAGTCCAGTTTGCTTCTATTAAGTCACCTATGAAACAGTGCTATTCTCACAAATTTTATGAAGAGTGGGAAAATACTAATTTTCACAACATATGTTATTTGTGTTAAGATGTAATTAGCTACTTATCATAATTTTAAAACAAATAACAAAGGGATATATAATTTTGTCTTAAATATAGTAAATATCAGAAGATATGATCTATATGAAAATTTGTGGAGATTCTTGAGGACTTGAAGGAGTAAAGTTATGCATAATGTAAAAAGTTCACAAATTCCTAATTTGTGAATTTCTCTTTTTCCCTTATTATATTTGGATTTTTAAACAAAATTTCAATGTATTTGTAAGTTTATTATTTTAACATTCAAAATGTCAAGCCATCATCTCCAGAGCTTTGCTGAGCTGTGGCTCACCCCTGTACTGGTCTTGGGAGTTTTATTGAACCCTGCCCTGCTCCCACCATAGCAAGAGCTTTCCTGAGCTGAGAGTTGCCCCCCTTGTGCCCTGTCCCCCCCCCCCTTGGCTGCTGAATCCAGATTAACATCAGGAGCTTCAGTGATGTAAAAACAAAGGAGGTGAAGCTAATCTCTGATGTCCAGCCCACACAGAACAAGTCCAGGAGACAAGGACACAAAATAACTTGGAAGGAAAACACTTGAAATTTCTGAAGTGATACCAAATGAAGTAAAGAAACAACTTCATCAGGCTGCAGAGGAAATCAGATCAAAGCTAATCTCTCAGGTTTAAAAAAGGACAAAATCGTGAAAAATTGTTCGCCAATTTAAAGAAGACGTAAATAAAAAGTAGAGTACAATATAAAAATGATGAAAACATTGAATGATCAATACAGGAAAAAAATAGAATAAATGAAATATCCAAACAGTTATCAAGGAAATTAAGAATTCCACTGAAATCTGGCAAAATAACCTCAAGAAAACTGATGATAGATTTTTGGATCTTAAAGAAGGGATTGCAGCTACTTAATGAAAAGGAAAGCTACATTAAAAATAATGAGGAACCAGGAAATAACAATTCAGCAACTTCAAGATGATACAAAGAAAAAACATAAAGCTAATAGGTGTCAATGATAAAGTAGGAGTCTACAAAATGACGTAAAAACACTATTTGCAGAAGTTGTAGTAGTAGCAATAGAAAACTTCCCAAGCATGGGAAAAGATTCAGACATACATTTTAGTGAGGCACATAGAATTCCAATTAGCCATTATCAAAATTAATCTACATAGAGACACATAATATCAAATCCCAGAAATTCAGCAAACTAACAAAATACTAAAAGCTGTTAGAGGAATGAACCAAAAAGTCAGAAGAGAAATAGCAGAACTAAATCAAACTCATGAAGAAAGGGAGTTAATAGGCCTTTACAGAATGCTCCAACTAACAACATCAGAATAGACATTCTTCTCAGCTGCATACGGGACATTCTCCAAAATAGACCATAAGCTATCACACAGAGGATACTTAAGTAAACGCAAAGGAAATTTTCCCATGCATGTAATCTGACCATCGTGTAATAAAACTGGAATAATAACAATAATAATTATAATATTATTATTATTATTTTTGGCAGAACTGGGAATTGAACTCAGGGCCTTATAATTGTCAGGCAAGCGCTTATTCTACCGAGCCATCCCCCCGGCCCCAAAACTGGAATTACTGACAAAAGAAATCACAAAACTCTATAAACACATGGGAATCAAGTAATAACCTCCTGAATAATGAATGAGTCATAGATGAAATTAAACAATATTTACAATTTAATGAAAATGCAGATACAGCTCAACAGAACTTTTGGGTTGCTATATAAGCTGTCTTAAGAGAGAAATTTTAGCAGTAAATTCTTTCATCAGGAAAACAGAATGAGCCCAAATAAATAATCTCCTGATGTACTCCAAGCTCCTAAAAAAATATAATCAAGTCAGGCCCCAAGCCAAAAGAAACCAGGAAATTACAAAGATCAGAGCAAAATTAATGCAATAGAGATGGATAAAACAGTACAAAAGTTAATGAGCTGAAGAGTTAATTTTTAAAAGTATAAATAAAATTGATAAACCCCTGGCCAAGCTTACCCAAAAACAAAGAAGATAAAATTAAATTCAGACAATAAGGAATGAAAATTGCACAGTCACTACAAACCATACAGAAATTCAAAAGGTCATCAGTATCTATTCTGAAAATCTTAACTCACAGGATAGAAAACACAGAAGAAAAGGAGAGATTCTTCGATACATAGGAATTATCAAAGCTGAATCAAGAAAATATAAATATTCTGAATAAT
>NW_004524604.1:15790335-15791359 GCF_000260255.1 Octodon degus | reverse complement strand
CCAACTGACATCTTTTGTGGGGTCGGGTAGGTACTGGAGATCAGACCTGAAGCCTCATTCATAGTAACTATTTATGTTTTGGTTTTTCTTTTTCTTTTAGAAACTAAATATTGATTTATTTAAATTACTTTAAAATTCTTTGTTATGTGTCCAGTGTAGCTCCTAGGGGTCAAAGAGTGGAGAATGAAGAAACAAAGGCAAGAGTCAGAATATAGAGAACTGAGGTCAGATGCACCCTTCTCTCCTGGGTGGGAGTAAAGAACTGCCCACAGACTGCAGCACATGACTTATACAGCTGGTAAGCTATTGTTAGTGGAAACGCTTCTTCCTACAGCTTGGCTGCCTAGCTCACTTTGGAGGGCCTTACTTTCTCAGAGCTAGGACAGCTCCTTCACGTTGCTCACCTGGGGTGCTCCACACCTGTGATCAATCAACAGCTCCAGAGGGCCCTCACGTGTTGCATTCAATTTCTTTATTTTGTTCTTATATTGATTTTAGATAAGATGTTATCCATTTAATTTGCTATTTCACGATACTATGACATGCTTTTATAACCTTTTTCCACTATTTCGTATAATATATATAACTCCTATATTTGTATGTTTTAGATATTATTTGCTTCTTTTGAGAAGTCTCCATTTCTTTTTTTAATTTTTTATTCATTTCAATGAGATAAAAAGATAAAATGTCAATGAAACAGTTTCAAAACAAGTTAGTAAGACAGTTACATTAATTAATAAATTTCATATTGTTGTCTTCATAGTAGTTATTCAGAGGACAAGAGGTAGACATGATAACTTGTCTAAAAAATATTAGTACAAATCTTTCTTCTCATTGAATTAAGAGAAAGTAGCCGTATATCTATCCTACCTCTCTTGTACAATACATGCATACATATTTTTTCACTACAAAACAGTCCTTTAATTATATCCCCCTTTTTCATTTTGTTTTGTCAGAGATGGATGTTCCACTGCTGTTAGAGAAGCTGTATTTGGAGAAGTCTTTCAAGGATCTTTTCATACTC
>NW_004524604.1:15786807-15788680 GCF_000260255.1 Octodon degus | reverse complement strand
GTTGTGGTTTGATGGTAGCAAAATGTATTCATTTTCTCCATTAATATTTTTCCATTATTTTTATGAGGCATATTTCCTCTTTCTTTAATTTCAGATAAGTGCAAATTAGAAAGTTATTGTTATTTTTGTGATTCATGTTTTAATATTGAATTTCTTCTTTAATTTTACTTATTTTTAGACCTGAAAGATACTTTTTCTCTCTGCAGTTCATGATAATTCTTTTCTTTCCTTTTGAGCATAATTATAGATACAATAAAATTTTCAATACTTTCCATTAAATTTTCAGTGATCTGGAACAGAAAGGAGATGCTGTGGCTTGTGCATGAACTTTACATTATCTTTTTGCCTCTAGGAATACCTAAGGTACCTAGCTGGTATTTCCTGAAGATACTGATTTGTTAGCTCTGAGGTAGCGCTGGTTTATTATCCACTTGCTAAATTTTCTAGCTTAATTTTATGAATAAACACTTTTGGGAAGATGACTGTAAAGAACTAACAGCGAATCCAAATGAAATACTTGAGTTTTAATTTAAACTCTATTACATAAGGCAAATCCCTTACCATCCTTGAACTACTGTGGTATCTTCATTAGATGATACCTACCAATTAGAGTTGTTGTGACCTATAAACTGGCAATGACTTAGAAGCAAAGGCAAAGTGCCTGGGTGTCTAAGTTTTATATGTTCTTTTTTCCTCTTGTTCTAGATAGAGAAATAACCCACTCAGGGTGCTCTAAAGAACTGCTAGTATAGGATCCTCTGCTGTCTTGATTTGAATGGATGCATCCTTTATTGTGGCATGAAGATAACCACAATTATCTGCAGTTATGTTATTTTGTTCTGATTTTTATCTAGTTCCTTCTTGTTAATGTATTGTATTATTTCACATTCTCTCCGATGCTGCTTCCCAAGAGTGCTTGCCTAGTATGCACAATGTATGGCTTTTATTTTTATCACTAGATAAAGAGGAATAATAGGAAGGATTCTAATTTCCAATGAACTTGTAGATCACCTTCTTTTAGAAAGAATATGAATAAATAAGATAATAAAGTCTTGTATGTGCTGCAAACAAAAATAAGGCCTTTTGCAAGCTGAGCATGTGCTCTGCTAAGTGGAGTAATCTAAATAAGCAACAAAAATGACGTAACTGCCAAAAAGGGTGAAATAATATATATTATGTGCAAAATCAATAAAATAGAAGAACTTACTCTTTTGGAGGTATGAGAAAAAAGGTATGAACATCAAATAATGTTCATAAATAAATTATATGCACTTTTTCTTAAGCATAGGCCAGCATAAGGTACAGATGTAAACATATCACTGGGCTAATAATAGTGTTTTTATGTGATTTAAAAATGTAATTTCAGGACAATGACTTTTTTTTAAACAGCGTCTTGCTATGCAGTTGAGACTCATACTGATCCTCCTGCTTCAACCTCCCCAGGACTGGAATTACAGAGGTGTGCCACCATGCCCGATTTCACCTAGCCAGCTCTGCATGCCCAGATTTTTGGGATTGGCACAGCATGTGCTACCAAGTATTGAACTTGTACTTGCTAGGCAGGCACTTAGACCCCCATCTCCCCAGGCCCCAAGACAATGAATTAGAGATAATATTTCAGATGAGTTTGTAATGGAAGAAAGAAACTAGATATGAATTAGAGGTTGTTCATGTATTATACATTTAGGTTTAAATGTCACTGCTTAACAAATAAATATTAGGGTTTACTTGCTGAAGATAGGAATAATTGTTTTCATTGTAGAGAGTATTGAAGTCTGATACTACATTCTCTGATCTATGTGATTTAAATTAGAACATATACATCATTCTACATGTGAAAATCAATTGGATTAGAAGTCATTTTAACATACTA